>NC_133361.1:52359141-52368474 GCF_049309525.1 Garra rufa
GTGTGGGCGTCTGAGGCGTTGCAGGTTGCGTACCACCGGACGTAGGTGTGCTAGGACCTGTGGCCCCATTGTTGCCGGGTGATGGAAGTCCTCCAGGAGGCCCACCTCCACATGTTGGTGGCTGCCCTGCTCGCTGCATGGTGGCCATACGTCTACGCAGCATTTGCGCTTGTTGGAGCCTGTGTTGCAGTTGCTGCTGACGAAGCTTGTGCTTGATGTTGAGACAGAAGGGTACAGGACACTTGTTTTCCTGGCAGTGCTTGGCGTGGTAGCAACATAGCGCAATGAGTTGCTTGCAGATGGGACATCCACCATTGGTCTTGCGCTTGCAGCCCTTGGTATGTTGCACAACTCTCTTCATCTTCTGGCAAGACGGCAAAGAGCAATTAGCATTGCGGCACTGGCAAGCATGCACCAGTGACTGGATGCAGCGTTGGATGCTGAGACGACGCGAGTCGCCGGGGTTCTGAGTGGCGGCTGCAGCTTGGTTGTTGCTCTCATCATCAAGACCCAGTCCAAGTTTCTCCATCTTGTGCTCGTGGCCCTTAGTGTTATAGCAAGTGATGCAAAGATCATAATCCTGCAAAAGAAAAGGAAGTGCTTCAAAAGTTGTTCAGTGTTTTTATCTAAAAATCATGCACCGCCATACAGTATTTTTAGAAACCCTCTTCCAAGACAGTATCATACATCCCATGTGGCATTTCTTACCTCACAAACAGTGCAGTGGAAGCGTGTCTCAACGTGGTGCTTGCACTCATTGCACGTGTAGACAAAGCGGTCCTGGCTCTGATTGTGCAGTTCTACTAGCATACACATGGAGCTCCATTTGGCCCGCCTCAGTGAACTGAATTCAAGGTGCTTGTCCCGAGCAAGTGTTAGGAAAGCATCTCGTCCGTCCATCAGATCGCAGGCCATCAGGGGATCAGAATCCAAAATGGGTGGCAGGGAATTGGCAGAAGGGCCGGCGATGAGACGGATAACAAAGAAAACCTTGAAGTTAAGCAGAGAGTTGACATTTGTGAGTTCAGTCCGAATGTGTAAATGACAAACGCTGCAAATGTTTTTGGGAGCTACATACCTCTTTGTGTTTCTCCATCGTAGCATAGAGTTTCTGGGATAGATCATTGGAGACATTTGGCATGCCCGGTTTCTTTTTATTGGCTCGGCTCAAGCTGCTCTTGTTCTTGCTAGTCTTCTTGCTGTTCTTTTTTTTGGCATTCTTGCTGTCACCACTGGTAGCCTAGACAGTCCAAAAATATTAATCTTAAGCATTAAGTTATAATAATTAGGTTTTATGAATACAAATCAAAAACGCTGCACTAGAATAAATTTTACCCTTAAAGGATTAGATCACTCCAGAATTAAAGTTTCCTGGTAATTTACTCACCCCTAAGTCAACCAAGATGTGCACGTCTTCCTTTCTTCAGTCGAAAAGAAATTAAGGTTTTTGAGGAAAACATTCCAGGGTTTTTCTTAGGGAGGCACGATATTTATCGGACAGATAAATTATCAACCGATATGGGCAAAAATTACGTCATTTTTATTGCTCTGATAAATAAATGAAATCCTATCCGATAAAGTACTCTTGCTGGTAAATCAATCAATCAGTCTGGTTTATCTGAGATTCATCTGCTTTTCGAGTGCAAGTGACTGCAGCTGTAAACTAGGGCTGCACGATAGATCGTTTCAGCATCGTCATCGCGATGTACGCATGTGCGATAGTCACATCGTGGCAGTCACGATGCAGGGCAAAAAATTTTTTATGTGTGTCTGATTTAAAAATGTACTTTATATATTTTTAAACTTTCTATTCACAGATCTATATTTGTCTAAAATAAAGTAATTAACTCATGTTTAAAGGTTCTTTAAAAACTACAATGCACACGTTGCTTCACCTACTTCATGCATGCAGTCTCTGCGTGCGCATGGCGAAATGAGCGCGGGACGGGAGAAAAGCGCCGAAATGGAAGATTTGGTCGCAAAAAGAAACGCAACGTCGGTCATATGGAAGTATTTTGGATACAAAAAGGACCAAAAACAGGTGCTTTGTCGGGAGTGCCTGGCAGTTGTTGCCACAACTCGCGGAAACACTACGAATTTAAGTGACCGTTCACATGTCGCGCCTAAAAACACGTGGAAAACGCTAGACGCGCCGCTTTCTCCTTCTTTCCAAAGCACTCTGTAACTTGAGTGGCAGAGTGGCGTCTGCCGTTGCTAAGCAACCATGACCCGCGCTCTCCTAAAGACGCGAAGTTTCAGCAAAGATAAATAAACAAAGATAAATGGATTTCCAAAACTAAAAATTGCTTGTAGTAGCTCTGCTGCTAAAAAATGTTATCCCTGTAACAGCTATGATCAGCTGTTCCTCCATCTTGGCTAAGCTTTTAATGTTTTTCGTGAAAGGAAGAAGCTGATTTCCCTTTCATCAGGGTAAAAGCAACATTCATTATTAATTTCATATTAGAGCCTTGATTTGCCTGAATTGACAGTGAATAAGGTGAGTCAAACCGTTTATGAAACCACCCAAAATAAGCTTTATTTCAGGGTTTTGATTATACTGTACTTTTAAATTTTTTTATTCTTTGAAAATACTTAAAAATCAAATAATAATTCAAGAATAATTGGTGTAATTTTTTAAGCAGTTCAAAACAACCTGATGAACATAAATGAATTTGTACACATCGCAATATATATCGCAAGAAAAAAATATATTGCAATGTAATTTTTTCCCAATATCGTGCAGCCCTACTGTAAACTGCAGTGACTCTCGGCCTTTGTCGCGTTTAATACGTCATCATCTGTGTCGTCGTCATTGTCTTCACCGGTCTGGAAGTTTTTCACGGAGGCAGATGAGGACAATGCTACTGCTATTTGCAACACATTTAGCAAGGATTCCGAGAGGAGGTAAAAAGCCATCAAGTTTTAACACAACAAATCTTATATCTCACTTCAGAGGTCGTCATCGCGGTGAATCTGTTTTAGGGGCCGTTTAAAACGCGTGGAAAACGCTAGGTGCGCCGCTTTCTCTTTCTTTCCAAACCGCTCTGTAGACTGTTCTGCTGTGGCGTCTGCCGTTGCTAAGCAGCCATGACCTGCGTTCTTCATAAAGACGCGGAAGTTTCAGCAAAGGATAAATGGATTTTCATTAAAAATCGCTTGCAGTAGCTCTGTTATTAAATTTATTTAAAAATGTTTATTCCTGTACAGCTATGATAAGCTGTTTCTCCACCTTGGCAGTGCTTTCAATGTTATTAAGGGAAAGGGTGAAGCTGATTGCTTGGTTCATGTCACATGACCTGCGTTGGGCTTGCGGCATTCTGAAAAGTTGAGATGTTTTTATCTCGATTCTGATGTTTTGTGTGAATGTGATGCACACATTCATAATATGATCAATAAGAATGGACTACACATAAGCTTTAACGGACATTTGGACATCTGACGTTACTCCATGATGCACTTTTCATTTTTTCCAGGTTGACAAATGTCAAATCATTTTATTTATTTAGAATTGTGGTGCCTTACACAAAAAATAAAAAACATTTTTGAAGAGTCAGGACTGTTTGCTATGATTGTTAGACCCAGATATATAATATACATTTCATTAGTTTATCTTAGATTTTGTATTCTCCTGTGTGCACAAAATTATCATATAAAAATATGAACGTATTGGGTATCGGCATCGGCCACAAGAAGGACTTAATTATCGGCTATCAGTCGTACACCCACATTGCAGAGCTAAAGCAAGTTGAGCATTTGTAGTTAAAAAGTATGTAATTTTTTTTTTTTAGAAATTAGAAAATGACTGATCATTCTGCTAGATAAGACCCTAATTCCTCGGCTGGGATTGTGTAGAGCACTTTGAAGCTGCATTGAAACTGCAATCAGGCCCTTCAACTCATTGATCCCCAATGAAATCCACTATATCGAGAAAAATCCTGGAATGTTTTCCTCAGAAACCTTCATTTCTTTTCAACTGAAGAAAGAAAGACATGCACATCTTGGATGACATGGGGTGAGTAAATGATCAGAAAATGTTATCAGTAGCTGTCTAAAAACCCAAAGTGTGTGTTGAGTTGAGTCAATCACTCACATCAATGCTTTCACTGGAGGTGTTGTTTTCCTCTCTCTTTCGTTCTTCCTCCTCCTGTTCCAACTCTTTAATGCTCTCCTCCAACACATTAGGCCAAAAATCACCCTCAAAATATGGCAGCTCCTTCGCACTGGTCAGACGATCCTCTGTTGCCTGCTTAAAAATGTCCTGGAAGAGAAAAAAAAAAACACGCAGTAGTTAGTGAAGGACTTAAAATAGATGGCACATTGCCGTCAACAAGCCATACAATGGAAAAGACAATCGTGCAGTGTGCTGACTCAAGTGTAAACTTTTATTTTTGTCAGCCAGAAGTACAGCTGTTGCAGTACCTTATAGTCGTGCACAATTCTCTCAGCTACTGCTTTGTCAAGCATCTTCTTGTACCACTCTTGTAAGCGTTTGGGTTTGGGAATCTTCTGATCCGACGGGTGGCAGTGGAAAATGTAGTCGTCGCCTTCACTCGGTGGACAAGCCCAGATGTGGCCAGTGACAAACCCCATTTTTTTAACATACTCCAAGTATCCAATTAGCATCTCATGATAGACACCGGTTCTCAGGTGACGGGGTTGGAAAAAGTGCACACTGTCAAGGTAGGAGATGTACACACGTCTACATGGGAGTGAGAGAGAGAGAGAGAGAGAGAGAGAGAGACAGAGGATATCTCTAAGTTACTTGTGTTTCCCAGACCCCTTTGTAATGTTATCCACGTGCACGTGGGAGAAGATTCAGTGCGTGCTTGAAGATGTGCGGCTGTATGTCTTTGTTATTTTTAACCTTTGATTGGGCGGAGGGCAGTCGGAGCCATATTCTTGCACATGCATTCCAAAGAAGCAGACCTCTGTCCCATCAATATCTTCAAATGCAAACAGAGCTTTCGTCCTGTACGGGAATGACTCTGACATCTCTCCACTATCAACAAACCTGTGAAAGACAGACAGTCAATTCTTTAGCTCTTTTCCATGTCCATTAAAATCTTTTTCAAAAAAAAAGAAAAAAAAAGGAATTTTTAATTAAGCAACCAAGAATATTTAGCCTTTTTTAACAGTTTCAGAATCAAAGATCCATTCATTAATCCACTTTGCAATACCCAACTTGGCATAATATATTGATCCATTGTTGTTTTCTCATTATTCTAAAGGCTTTTCAATGTCAAAACACCTTGAAGTCATTTATTTTCAATGGCTTTTACATAACAGCGACTGATGGTTATACAATTCAGTCAAAATGTTTAGAACAGTTTCACTTCATGCAAATGAGCAACAAAGCAATGAGATTGACTACCAATACGAGTGAAAAATATCCCAAAATGCAACAGTGATGTGCGAGCTGTCTCCTTTGAGATACTGTAGTTGAGTGCAAGCAAGATAAAGATGTTATTGTTTACTGCAAGCAATTCATCTGCCCACATACATCTATATAATAAAAAAAGTATGGAAAAGCGTGGGCATTCCAGGACAGTTTGATTCATGCATTGATAATCTTTCATGTTTACATTTCCTTAGAAATACTTTCCCCTTAAACTGATTTCTTGACAAAGTAGAACAAATTAATTTTACAGCTCATAACCAGAAGATAAGGAAGGCCAACAATAACGTTAAATGTAAAAACAAAGTTATTAAAACTATTAAAATTTCTTCCTAATTGAAATAAAGCTGTAAAAAAAAATTATAAATATATTACCTGGGTTCAAGCTCTTTAAGGCATTTAAACACATTTTAAAAAAGGACATTTACCAAGCCTGTAACCACCCAAATCAATGACTTTAAAAAGCATTTCTGCCAAACGCAGGTAATCTACCATAAAAATATTATGTTGTTCAACATTTATGACTATCTTAGCACCAGCTGTGGTCCAATTGTCCCTTTGCATGCTTGTTTAGAATCACCTGTTGCATGTGCTCACCAAGTTTCGTGAAGTTTAGAGTTTTCCTTCAGGCTTTGTAGGATTCTGGGTAAATTTGGACAGGCCCCTTTTCTAAACGACTGCGTTATAGTTTCCCAAAGGGTAAATTTCAGTCTGGAGAACTGTACTCAACTGTACTCAGCGTTTTTGTCCAGATTCAGTGAAATCATAGGACTAAGTAGGTTTTATAAATCTTCTAATTGGTGTAACAAACGATTTGATTGACGGCAGTGGTTCTAGAGGCTAAGCTGTTTGGAATAAGGAGGTCTATCGCAGTGTTTCCCAAACTTTTTTTCTGGGGACCCACATTTTAAAGTCGATAAATCCTTGTGACCCAATAAACATTAAGCCCATATAGTTCATATATCACAAAGAGAATTTATGCATTAACAAAATATGTATGACCATTTTTAAGGTCATGCTTCCACTTAACTATTTAAAAGAGATACAGATATTTGACAAAGCACATTTTTTTTTATTTAAGTAAAATGCAGATTTGCAGAAAATGCTGTTTACCACAAACACAATATTTATCCGTTATTTTGATTTCAAATCCACAAGTGCTTTTTCAGCATTGTGATCCTCTTTTATCACAGTACACTAATACAGTAACAGACATTTTCACGTTTAAACTCAATAAAAAACAACATATTATTCAATGCACTTGACTTCTAGATTTGTATATTAAGTTGCTCAAGCAAGTTGCAACACATTTAAACACAACATAGGGAGGCTATAGCTTCCTTTTCTAATTGAAATTGGGCTATCAAAAAATATTTTAATTAAAACTTACCACAGACAGAAACAGTCGGCTCTCATGCTTTTCTTTCGCATTAAATCTTTATTAAAAACAATCCTTTAAAGAACTTTTCTACCTGGACAAGTGCACGTATTATGTTGCCTTTTTCTTTAAAACTGCACTTTTCCTTATTTTAAACCTAGCCAAAAAGCCACGTGTTGACTGTGAAAAAGTGGACTTCATTTATATGCATTTATGGGACATTTTCGTGTCAATCCATGTTCATTTTTACAGCGAACAATGCGCTGTCACTTTAATTCAGCACATGCAGCGCTTGCAGAACAGCAAAAAATAGACTCTGCCGAAACGATCGCTGCTCTGCTGCAAACGTACTGCTTCTGGGACGTACTGCTGGACAGCAACCGCGTGCAGTGTGAACGCTCCAATCCGTTAACATGGGTGCGGCAAAAAAATACGCAACGCATACGCACTGCAGACGGATTATGAAACAGGCGATGCAGAGCGCAGCTAAAGAACAACAACAAAAAAAAAGAAAGCAGAAGAAGAAAACGACGAGGTCCCTCGTGCGGCTAATAGGTGAACTACACATATAAATTTTAATCAAGAGTATATAGCGCACTGAAAAATAGTGCTCGACTTGGCGACCCATACAAAATTTCCCGCGACCCACTTGTGGGTCGGGACCCCGCCTTTGGGAATGACTGGTCTATCGTATGATACAAATATCACGTATATATATATATATGTGGAAAAACGTGCTATCTTTTACGCTCTTGAAAAATGCAATATTAAGTGTTCTCAGGACGGCAAAGATATCTCATTCCGTCCAAGAGTTATAGGCATTTTACTAAAAGTGGCCCTGCCCCTTTCATTTTGGCATTCCTTTGTGAAGGGGAGTCGAACGTTTAACCTTTTTTTGATAAATACTGATATTCACTCTCCAGAGAATCATTCTGCACTGGTTTGGTTCAGATTAGAGGTCGACCGATATATCATCCGGCCAATATATCGGGCCGATATTTGCAATTTTTTTATATATCGGCATCGGCCGATTTCCGTGTTTAGTAGCGCCGATTTAAAGTCAGGCACGTCTGCGGGCAGCCCCGTGTATTTGGTGCGGTGGAACGCTACTGTGAAGGACCCCAAGCCAAAACTTTTGTAAGATTCAATAACATATCTGAGAGATAAAGGCAAGGCTTAAATTCTGATATTTCAAAGTCCCATGGCCATATATGTACTATATATTACTAGTAAACTATGAAGTGTTGCTTTCACTTAGTGAAAGAAAAATCATAGGACCGTCAGGAACTGGCATAATGCTACAGCTGGTTAAAGGTTTGCTTACTTGCAGATAAGTTTAAGGACTGTAGTCTAAAACGATCAGCAGCTTGTTTGCTATCATATTAGCCAGTGTTATAAGTTCTGTTTTATTTTTCCTGTATTGGAGTCGGAGAATTTCACTGTGTGCGTGGGGTAGAGAAGGCGGCGGCAGCTCTCACAAACTATGCAGCTTTGCGATTACTCCGCCTCGCTCGGAGACACTGATGCACGGATGGAGGTTATATCCGCAGGTCTGGTAATAAAAAAAATACATTCTAATTACGTGTGGATGGGTCGCTCGTGGATGAGATAAATCAATAATGATGTAAACATTAACTACATTTTCTAAAATCTGAACTTGAGTTTTGTGGTGAGGACCTTGGCGCCAGCTTCCTTTTAAATATATTTTGATGATTGCATCGTCCTCTCCGTCACCTCAGATACTGCGTGTCAGTAAACGTTTTTTTTTTTTTTTAAGCACAGATTTGGCTTAAAAGCACAAGTGGTTAAGCCTATATACTGTAAAGTGTGCAGCGATGTGAAGATCAGCTGTTAAAATGAACCATCCATTCATCATATCATACAAAACTAAGAAGTAGAATAATTGTAATAGGAAGATCGCGTGCGGTTTGCTAAATCTGAGAAAAATATAAGTGCGGGTGGGTGGCAGGCAGATTACACTATTGCCTGATTTTGCTTTATTCCGTTGTCAAAAGTAAGATTTTGCTCTCTTTTGTCGTCAAAAGTATTATGAAACAAGTAACAACTGAGCCGCTGTGCATCTCCTGTTTCGTTTATGAATGAACGTGCATTTTGAAACGAATCTAGTGAAATGATTCAATTTCCCGTTCATAAAGAGAGTCATTTGCTTTATTCAGGAATGAATCATCTGCTCAAACGAATCAAATGAATGATATGATTCAGTAATTAAGTGTCTTGCCGCCATCTGCTGGCAGGTCCTCTCAGTTATATAAAACATTTAAAATTTCTGTATTCAAAATTTTATTTATAACATTAAAGTTTAACATTAATCTCAGCTCTTAAACTTTTATTAAATGATTAACAGTTTTTAAATTATCTGTTTTATATATTTAATACGGTCACACTTTATATTAGGTGGCCTTAATTATTATGTACTTAAAGTACAATGTACATAATGTGGTCATATTGCATTGCAAAACACTTTTGCTTCTATTAAGGTGGGATATGGGTAAGTTTAGGGGCAGGTTTGGTGGTATGAATAGGTCTCAGGGTGCTTTAG
>NC_133361.1:52368974-52429015 GCF_049309525.1 Garra rufa
GTAAAATTCCTACCATGAATATATCAAAACTTTATTTTTGATTAAAATTGTCCAGTTAGGTTCTTAGCAATGCATATTATTAAAGGCAATTTTCTCAGTATTTAGATTTTTTTGCACCCTCAGATTCCAGATTTTCAAATAGTTGCATCTCAGCCAAACATTATTTATTCAGCTTTCAGATGATGTATAAATCTCAGTTTCAAAAAAAAATTGACCCTTATGACTGGTTTGTGGTCCACGGTCACATTTATTGCTTCAGATTCATGAACCAGGGTTGTATTTAACATAAAAAAACCTGGTAAACCTCATATAATAAAGATTAATGAAAAAGTAATTTTATATTACGTTTCACTTTCTCAGCTAAAGCCTTGCATTCACTAACACTATTTTGTAAGCCCTATTTTCCAGTAGAATGCGTCAATTAAAAGTGTGCTTAAATAAAATTTCTCACCCTGACGGCCATATCGTCTCATTGTGCAGAGCGCATATCTGATGCATTTTCCGACCACAATCACCACATTCCAACAGTCTGCCAAGGAAGAACAAAAAAAACAAAGGTCAGACGATGACAGCGAATCCACGCCTTGACTAAAACTTCAGAACAAGCGAACTGAGATGACACATTTGGATGGAGAAAATATGTACATACAGTTCAGGGTCGAGGGTGTCGTTCTTTTTCCTTTGAAACTGATCTTTATTGATGGACCTGAGGAGAGAAAACAAGAGACAACGAGAAGCCGCCCAATCGAGTGGGTCATGAGAATCACCAAACGATCACTCTCTGGAGGAACAGCATCACGACAATAACAATGAAGCAGAAGATGAAAACACAAACATTTAGATGGTTACTCACGTTTGAGGCTGGGTCGGATCGTCCCCCAGGGATACATTCTCCCCTTGGATTTCGTTGAAACACTTCTCGCAGAAGTGGTACCTGTCAGCAAGAAGCCCATATTTGGGTGAACTAGACCGTTCGCCAAGAGCACAGCCAATCACAGTGAGGGCACGTGGAAGCAGCCACCAATCAGGGCAGGGCAGGCCAGGAGACAGGCACACAGGAGAAGGCAGGTTCGTCGCCGGGAGCAGCCAATCATGAAGCAGGTTTTTTGTGTGGGCAGATTGATTGATTGGTTGCGTGTAAATTTCGGAGCGGATGATTGGTCACATCAAAGCAGGCCAATGCAGACATCACAAGCGTTAAAAAAGGAGGGAGAGAAAGGGAAGGGGGGGGGCAGGAGGGCAGAATGAATATTTTAAAAAAGTGTGAGAAACAAAACCGTTATGAGGGACAAAGAGAGCTACGTGTTGGACAGGTGGAGGGGTGGGTCAGATGTAGAAGAAGAAAACTAAACCAAAAGAGAGAGAGCAGGAAGCCGAGGCAAAAGCACAGACGGTCGCCCTTGCGTCCCATGAGCTCGAAAACAAGCGTGACGCCCAGAGGAGCGAGGGACAACAATGGACTGAGTGAACGAACTGATGAGAAGAATGAGAACAGGAGCAACAGAGACCCATCATCCTTTCAGGACATTTTAAAGAGGGTCTCAAGATTCGATGCTAAAACATAAACAGTTAGTACGCCCTGAAGTTGGCAGCTTCAATGAAGTCTTAGAAATGTCGTACTTTTTGGGTGAATTTCACAATACATATCCAGGGTCACATTTTAGCCCAAAAACAATGTAAAAAAAATTGCATAAAGAAAATAAAGGACCATTGGAATATGACATTATCATCTTACATTTGTAAGATTTCTTAATAATCATAATTTGATGATAGATTACATTAAAACAGTAAAAATAAAAGGTTTTAATTGTCATAATTAGTTTTCAATCTTTTAATAATAATAATAATAATAATAATAATAATAACAAACCAGTATCTTGCTATTTTATAACCTTTTGTTTTTAATACATTTAAAAATATTAATAACATAACATTGTTATAGTACATTAACAGATTTTGAATCAGAAAAAAAAGTGTAAATTGTTGTTATATTACATTATTATTACCGTATTATTATTATATAATAAAACATGCAATGTCAAAAGTGTTACATATACAACCTTTTGTTTTAAGTTTTTTAATAAAAAATAATGTACGATTACAGTAAAACCGTAAACATAAAAGGTTATAATGACTAATTGTCATAATTTGTTTTCAATGTTTTGATAATAACAATAATAATGCAGTATCTTCTGTTATTTTATATTATAACCTATTTAATAATAAAAAATAACACCGTAATAACCCTTAATAACATAACATTGTTATATTATAACATTTTATTTTTAACAAAATTTGAATCAAAATAATATAATACATTTTTGTTATATTATATTACCATTTTTTAATTATGCTATAATATAACATGCAATGTCATACGTGTTATATATATACACATATACACACTAGTGTTGTCACGATACTGGAATTTCTAACTTCGATACGATACCTTGAAAAATATCGATATTCGATACTACTTTCGATACCACAGAGAAAAAAACTACCACACTATTAAGGAGGAAAATTTCTTTTTTAATTTAAAAATAAATATAGTCTAGAACATGACAATGAGGTATATGCATATGTACACTGCTACAGCCCTGTTCAGCTTCTTAACTTCATTTGAGTTTGAGCTTCATACTTTATTTGATGTTCAAATACAATCTGTAATTTAGATTTAAATACAACATGTAGTGCACGCATTTATGAAGGGTAGGAACTGTATGGCTGTGATGGTGGCAGATTTTTTACCACAGCAGTGGCGCGGTGTTTTATATAGATAAATAAATGAGGCTCAAACATTATTCACAAACTTTAGCAATTCCGTCGGTGAACAAGCAGCCTACAAAACGCTAAAATAAATCAACGAAATAATACATTTAAATAAGAAAGCAGCCTAAATAAGAGTTAAATGGGCTACAAACAATCGTTGCAAAAAAAAAAAAAAACTCAACAGCGCATCAGAATTACTGGCCCGAGTTCTCCTTCTCTTCCCCATTGCACAGCTGCTGTTTTTAATAGCAAAGTAATTACATTTATTTTCGTTTCTTTAGTTTATAAAGTTAATTTAGGAATATATTTGGAACATGTTTTATTTGTGAAATTCAAGTTTTTGTTTTTTAAAGTAACGACAAAGCGGCCAGCCGCTTATTAAACAGCGGCAACGATTAAACTAATATTCTGATATGCTTTCAGTTTTTATTTGTTTATTTATATATATAAATAAACAAATAAAAACTGAAAGCATATCAGAATATTAGTTTAATCGTTTAACTTAGATAAATGTGTAGGCTACAAATAGGCACATATCCAATCGTTTGTGCGGAGAATGAAAGCTTTGCAGGACATGAGGTGCAAAGCGCCACGTGAAACTTTATTTCTGCTCATAAATGTAAGAGTAATAAATTCACTTTTAATTATTACTTCACTACTGTAAAACGAAATAATTCAAATCGGAAACAAAACTCTTTTATTAGGCCTAATCCATAAAAATGCATTTAGGCTTTAAAAGCGCGTCCGAGCAGATGGCGAGTTAGGATTATCAACTTCATCTTTGCGACACTGACTCAGAAAATACTAGTTTATTAATAAATAATTTGAATATCTCCTTACTTTTTCCCCGCCACATTCATGGTAATTACTTTAGCTGGGGCTTTGCTGCCAGCCCAGTACCTATAAGCTGCGTGCATCTGAACGCGGGACTCTGCTGAAGGCACTTGCTGCTGCTGCTGCTGTTGGCGGGACACTAAACACCTCCACGGCAGAATAAATAGCAGAAACACTGTATTTTATGCTTGTTAGTGTGTTTTTCTTCAGATATTTGTCTTTTTTATTTATTACGACAGGTGAATTGTTGTAATTGTTAAGCACTGTGTTTTCAAAGCATTCAGAAAGTGGAATCGTGTGATTTAAAAAATAAATTTTGCGAAATTAGTGGTGTTAGCGCCTTTTGATAGCACTGCTCAGTAACAACTCTGACATATTGGCTTGCTTGTGTACTTCGGCTTTCCATGTTCATTTGTTTCATATCCGAAATATTTCCAGATAGCACTCCTGCTGTGTTCTTTATCAAACAAAGCCGGTCGCGGGGTCCTGCGCTCGCCTTTCTGTTCGCTTCACTTGAATGAGAGGCACTGCGGTCACGTGTAGTGTAGAAGTGAAAGTGACATCTCGGCTAGTATCGATACTTCGGGAAATTAGTATTGGTATCGTTCAGATATTTCAGTATCGATATTTATCGAAATATCGATATTTTTGACAACACTAATACACACATCCTTTTATTTCAACATTTTTCATGATCAAATAATGTAATATTTAAAACAGTACAAATCTAAGTTTATAACAATTGAAATGTCATAATTTGTTTCAATGCTTTAATAACAATAATAATAATAATAATAATAAACCAGTATCTTATGTTATTTTATATCATAACCTTTTACTTTTAATATAATAACATTTCATACCGTACATTATATTACAACTTTTATTTTTATTAGATTTTTAATCTGGATTATTATGACATTCAATTGTTGTTATATTACATTATTTAATAATAATAATAATAATAAATAACATTGTAATAAAATACTTAAGATAACATTGTTATATTACATTTGTTTAATAAATTTGTATCGGAATTAGATACGAAAATTTTTTATATTACATTATTATCATATTATTATTTTGCTCTAATATAACATGCAATGTCATAAGTGATATATTTACACAACCATTTATTTTATTCATTAAAACAGTAAAAATAAAAGGTACTAACAACAATTTAATTGTCATTATTTATTTTCAATGTTTTTATTATAATAATAATAATAATAATAATAATAATAATAATAATAATAATAATAATAATAATAAACCAGTATCTTCTGTTTTTTTTTTTTTTTTCTTTTTTTTATATATTTCATAACACTATTTAAAGAGATTTTTAATTATTTTATTTGTATGATAGTCACATGTATTGGAAATGGCTGTGTTTAACTTAATGAAATTGTAACAGTCTTTATGTTTTAAATTGAAATCTTATTTCTTATTTTAATTTTGGCTACAATGTGACCTTATACCACATATTTTACATGTTTTACGTAGCTTTTTTTATATAACCAAAGCACAGTTCAGATTAAATCTAAGGTAGCCAAAGTTATACAAAATCTTAAGCTTTGCACAAGCCAAATTTGTTTACGCCAAAACCTCTGATTCTGGTGAAAGTCTTTGCCAGCCTATTTTGCTGTTAGGATCTAAGATGATGCAACTCAGAAAACTGGCAAAGATTTTCACCAACGCATTAGAGAGGAAAAGCACTGCAATCGTTTTGGTGCCTCTTACTTATTAGCACTTTGTTATTTTGTGCTAGTAGCTACCAACTGAGGTAATCAACACAAATACTTGCCAACACACCTGCCAGTATGTTAATTGTAAGAACAACAACTGAAAAAAAAAACCTGCAGTCAGAAACGCAGGCCCTCTTTAAAATGGCCGTTTAAAATCAGAAGAAGAGCAGAGATGTGAAATGTGGTCTATTTCGCCACCGAAAGTCAAATTAACAGGCCTGAAATTTAACAAACCCTGATGTGCTCACAGCAGAACAGCATTTACATTTTGACAAAGCACATGAACACCTCTTAAAAATACTCACCTCAATCTTTTTACCCACAAATACACAATGTAAACCAAACGTGAATGTGTCAGATGTAGTGAAGTAGCCTAAAGTGTCCATTAAAGTGTTCAGAAAACAAACAGCTTTCATAATACTTCATTCTAGCGCTGGGCTGCTTCACAGCAGCGCTTTTAATGCTGCCAGGCAACATGAAATTGATTTTAGGCTGAAATGCAAATGATCTACAATAGTGCGATGCCATGCCTGATGAGGTCAGGCAATTACCCATCAGGCCACATTCACTATAATATAACTATTCGTGTGAATGTAATAACTTGCTTCTGTTTGTATGAATAATATAGACCCAAATGAAGTCTCTCTGAACTTTCAAGTGGTTATTCTTACTCTAATAGACTGATAACTGTATATTCTAGTGGCTGTGCTGCATAGTGTTCAGCTAGAGCGTGTATAATAGTGTGTATGATACTGACCTGTTCTGGTAACTGAAGTACGCAGCGTCTCGAGGGATGGTGCACAGCTGTTTGCCATAGCAGCACAGAGTCTGAGGAGAAAACTCCAACTGATAGAAGAAAAATAGGGATGGAGGGATTTAAAGAGAGAGAAAGAGAGGATAACTTGAGTGGGGTAGCAATATACCATTAGTTTTGGTCAGATAATGACCAAATAAAGCAAAAAACACAATCTACCTCATAATGTGCCAAACACTACAAACTTAACCATGGTAAAAACTTCGTTATAATAAAAAAAAAATATACACATATATACACACATACATACATACATACATACATATACACATACATATTATTTATATTTTATAAAATAATAGTTGTATTGTTAAAAAAGTTTGGTATTTTATTCAGAAGTATTTAAGGACAAAAACATATTGTTTGCTAAAATAATAATAATAATAATAATAATAATAATAATTATTATTATTATTATTATTATTATTATATTATTATAATTTTAGCAAACAATATATTTTAGTTCTTAAATTCTTCTTAATAAAATGTTATTTATATATATTTATATAAAAATTAAATTATATTAAAATTATATTATATTGTTATATTATATTATATTATATTATATATATGGAAATATTATTCTTAAAATTCATAATAATAATAATAATAATAATAATAAGTTGCATTATTTAACATCCATTTAAGGAATAAAATATATTGTTTGCTGAAATTATTGTAATAATACTTAGAATAATAATAATAATTATTATTATTATTATTATTATTATTATTATTATTATTATTATTATATTAATTAAATTCTTCCTGGAAATATTATTGTTAATAATAATAATAATAAAAGTTGTATTGTTAAATAAGTCTGGAATTATATAAAGTAGTATTTAATATACATTTAAGGAATATTGTTTGCTGAAATTACTGCAATAATAATAATAATAATAATAATAATAAATATTTTTATATCAATATAACATGCTGGAAGAATTTTTGTTAATAATAATAATAATATAAATATAGTTATGGAAAATTCTTACTGACAGAATTGTTAAAAATAAATAAGTTATATTCTTAAAACTTTTGCTTGCTGAAATTATTGTAATAATAATAATAATAATAATAAAAATAAAAATAATACAAGTACTTATAATAGCAACATTCTTGCTGAAAGAACTATTGTTAAAACGGTTTGCTGAAATTATTGTAATAATAATAGTTAAATATTATTAAATAAACTTTATATTATATAGCAGCATTTTTTGGTTACTTTAAAACCAATGAAATTTGAATCTGTTCCTTTTATAAAACCTAACAAAACCAAATGTGGCACAGAGAGACAAACACACACAGCTCACCTTCCTTCCACAGCAGTAGCCCAACTCCTGCATTACGGGGTCTATTTCCTGTTCAAACACCTCAGCCAGTTTGGAGCAGTATTTATACACCCGTGACGTCTTCCTGTTATACAGCCAGGCGTTATTGAACATCAGCCACACGTCGTCCACGTACTGCCACGGCTCCTGGTACTGACCCGTGTCCAGCTTACGCTTGATAGTGGACAAGTCCATGGGGTTTTTCACTATGTCAAAGTAGTCCTGGAGAACCAAAGGAGTCCAGATCGCAGATGAAGATCATCAGGTGAAATCAAGTCGCAGTCGGACAGAGCGAGGGACGGCGGCCCGGCGGGTTGAGAATCGGGGGGAGAGAAGAGGGTGCAGGGGGACAATGTTGAGCGCTGTAGAAGAGGTTCACATGCACAAACAGAGAAAAACGTAACAGACTCCCACTGCCTCACTCAAATCTGTACCCTAGTTCTCTCCTGTTCTCACATACACACAAAAACACACACACAATTCTTTGGGCCAGCGGCAATGACGGCAGACAGCTACTGACAAACTGGGGTGAGCGAAGATATATGAACCTAATATGGTCTGAATCACATTCAAAATGTCAAGAAATGCCAGGAAAATTAGATTTTGCATAAGAAATTGAGCTCATTTTTAAGACCCTTATATATCTTTATATGCATGACAATTAAGCTTCATTAATGACAATGCTAATGATATATTACTAAAAACACAATAGTAAGTATATGTCACTGAAAGTATTTGCAGTATTAAATTTATGATGATTAATAATAATAATAATAATAATAATGATAATATTAATAATAATGGTAACACTTTACAATCAGGTTCCATTTGTTAACAAATTAGTTAAAAAAAAAACAATGAAAAATACTTCTAAACCATTTATTAATCTGAGTTAATGCTGAAACGTTATTATACATCATTAAAAATAAGTTTTTATTAACATTAACAAAGATTAATAAGTACTGTAAATGTATTGCTCATCGTTAGTAAATGCATTTTATTTATTTATATATATAAGATTTATTATGTGTTATATTGTTATATTTTAAATTAATATATATTTTATATATAAGATTTAGTATGTGCTATATTGTAATATATATATATTTTTTAATATATATATTTTATATAAGATTTATTATGTGTTATATTGTAATATATATATATATATATATATATATATATATATATATATATTTTTTTTTATTATTATTTTTTTTTTTATTAATATATTTTATATATAAGATTTAGTATGTGTTATATTGTAATATATATTTTTTTAATATATATATATATTTTATATATAAGATTTAGTATGTGTTATATTGATAATTATATATATAACACAATAAATCTTATTTAAAAAATATATATAATGATTGAAAAGTATTTAACATACATTTAAGGACAAAACTATATTGCTTGCTGAAATTATTGTAGTAATAATAATCATAATTATTATTATTATTATTATTATTATTATTATTATTATTAATTAATTTATAAATATAACATGCTGGAAGAATTGTTACAATAAATAATAATAATAATAATAAATATATTTATAATAATATACAGTTCTTGCTGGAATAATTAGTTAAAACTAATAATATTCATAATAATAATAATAATAAAATACATATATACACATGCATATAAGTACCAAATGGAATCTTATTGTAATGTGTTACCATAATGATAATAAGACAATAAGTTTTAATATTACATTTTTTATAATCATCATTACCATCATCATCGTCATCATCATTTTAACAATTAATATTATTATTAAAATGAATAAACAATTGTGCTCAATTGTCACAATGATGCTACAATGCAAAAAAAGAGAAATCCTAAATATAAGCTTTACAAAAGTTTATGCAAAATATAATTTAGTGTTTTTCTTTTGATTTCGGGGTGAAATATGAGCCCAGCATTTCTTCATACGATTCACTTGTGAACCGTTATGACTGCAATTCATTATGCACTGTGATTATTTTCAGCTTCAAAGCTGTATTTAAGAAAACATTTACTAATTTTAAATCCAGGCTTGGTGGAATAATAATCACATGTGGAGGACAGCCTGAATACAAAATGAATCCATTTGGCTACAAAAAAATCCAAATAAACTGAGGCTTTCTAGGCTGATGTTGGCAGGGTTAGCGTTTAGGGTACAGTAAGCTGAGGTACAAGCAGGGCGATATCAAATTACAGCAGCGTAGCTATGAGCATTTACACCACACAGCACAGCTGGACTCACTTCTTTACAGTCCAACAGCACAAATCATCAAAAACACTGGAGAAATACAATCCTTCAGGTGTCAACCCCACCGTATTCAGGTTGTGTGCAACAGAGTGTCAAATTATTTGGAACCGACTTCTGATTCTTTCTTAAAAATTTAGTTCGGGTCACATTGAAAGATTCATTGAAAGCATCTGACAGATCTGCAAAACCATATATTAAAATATGAATGTTGACAGCAATTACTATAATGGTTCTCTCATCTATGTTTACGCACCCATGTGAGTTCTTTAAGCAGAAACGATGGGGGCGACACAATGCCAGGACAAACTGAGGTGTTTCAAACAAACACTAATCTCAGACCAGTAAAGAGAATGAACAAACCCAGAATCAGATGGACTTTTTACAAGACACAGTATTACATTTTCCAACAGATTATGACTTTGAGCTGTCCATGATTAGTTTTAGACATATCTTTACTTAGACACTTCGATTTTTAGGTCAAACATCTCTCTTCTTTGTCTGTAATGTTTGCTTGGCGCACCTTAAAATAGGGCCGGTGCCTCATTCAAACAAACCACTGATAAAGCAGCCAAATAACCAGAAAAGCAGGAAATTCATTTCAATTTTCGCCACATTCTAAGAAACAGAATCAGTCGACTGATCCCATCAAGCAACAAAGTGATCAGTGGAAGAAATTCAGCTCTTTAAAGGATTAGTTCGCTTCCAGAATTAAAATTTCCTGGAAATGTACTCACCCCCATGTCATCAAAGATCTGTCTTTTAGCTTTTGAAGGCTTTCTTTTTTAGAAATGAAGGTTTTTGAGGAAAACATTCTAGTTTTTTTCTCCATATAGTGGACTTCAATGGGAATCAACCGGTTGAAGGTGCAAACTGCAGCTTCAATGCAGGTTCAGAACTGACCCCAACTGACCAATAAGGGTCTTATCTAGCAAAACAATTCTTTATTTTCTAAAAAAAAAAAATACAAAAGGTACATACTTAACCACAAATTCTCATCTTACACTAGCATCTATGACTTCTCGCATTACGTAATCACGTTGGAAAAGTTTCACACGGTTAGTTCTTCATCTAAGTACTTTGGTTCAAAAACGTAGGGAAGGGATCTCATTTTCTCCTCCAACTTCAAAATCGTCCAACATCGTTGTTTTTTGGGTTAGGTATCTAGAACCGGTTCTAAAGTTCCAAGAACCAGGTATTTGTTGAAATACATGCATAAGTTCTGCTTAACGATTCCTGCGTTCGCATTTTAAAGAGGTCCTATTATGCTCTTTTGCAAAGTCTTTCGCTTCTTTTGGGGGTGCACTAGAACGGCGGTTCCCAATTCCAGTCCTCGCACCCCAGGGCTCTGCACATTTTGCATGTCTCTCTTAGTTAACACACCTGATTCAGATAACCAGCTCATTAGAAGTGAGGTCCGTGCAGGAACTGCGATCCGATTGACATGGTCCCTGCAAAGTGTTCATTGCTCCCTGCTCCCTAAGCAGGGGAAATCCGTTTACTATACTTCGAAACATTCATTCACATATTTGCGCTACGCCACCGCATGTAGCGTCTTCACACACAGATGAAACTTACTAGAAAAGTGTGACATAAGTGCATCTGTAAATAAATGCATTTAAAATTACGTCTCGCACGCTTTAATGACCTTCAAATGGAACACATACGCTCGCTTCGAACTAATGAATAATGGCGGAATATCCTGTGATGTCCACTTCGAAGGGCAGTAACGTTGGAATAGAACAAACGTCGGAAGCGATGCGTGAAACACACAAAATGTGCAGAGCGGTGGGTCGCGAGGACTGGAATTGGGAACCGCTGCACTAGAACATGCTCTCACGCTCAGTGGTTCGAAAAACACATTATTTTTCACATATCTTACATTATTACAATAGCTTTCTCCCTAGCCTGGCACAAATGGCTCGATTAGTTCCGGGTTTGATGAAGGCCCACCTTCCGAAAAACTAAATGTGTTGTGATTGGTTAGTAGTGCCACTGCGTTGCGATTGGCAAACCGCTTAGACGGCGTTTCAGTCCCGCTACGCCCCTTCCCAAAGCAGCAAGTTCTGTGCACAACTGTTAGCACAAGCTAGATTGAAGTGATTCTTATGTTTTAAATATGGATGTTTTTCTTACAAAAATACATCGGTTCGCTAAAGGAGGCTTTAATTGACCCCTGGAGGGACTTTTTATTCTGGATCGATGCACTTGGACTTGTTTTGGACTGATGGAGAGAAACACCGTTCTAAAGCTTGGGAGTTCCAGGATACTTTTTAATATAACGCCGATTGCATTCGTTTGAAAGAAGGAAGTCATATACACCTAGGATGCATGGAGGGTGAGTAAATAATACACTACAGTAGTGTTGGTCCTATCGTCAGTCTGTGAGATCGCCGATACATGATATTATCATTATTGTGTTAACTTATTTAATTATTTACATGACCGAAACCAGCTCCACCATAAGGCTAGTGAAACCATCTACACTGTATGATGAATAAATCACTTATCACACAATGCACATGTCTACGGCTTGGCTCCGACGCAGCAACCGATGATTGTCACTTTAGTAAATGCTTGCATTTATACCAGCCGCCCTGCGGCTTGCTGAAGCATCCCAGAAGCAGCTGTCTATGCTACATCGTCAAAATTTAGGCTAATCCCCCACCTCTGGATTTATTTGAATGATATTCTAATGGGCCGCGTTGTGACATTATAACATCCGGAAAACAAACGCTGTAGTCCAAAGGAGCCGTTCGTTGTAGTTCTTGAAAAGGGATTTTTTTTAAACTAAGTATCTATCTATTGGACTTTGAGATTTGTAACTTTGTATATGTTTTTTTATACCCAAACATACGCAGCACACACACTGACAAAATTCAAAAAGTAAAAAAAAGCATAATAGGACCCCTTTAATGTGATTTTAAACAATTTTAGTGCATGGAGGGATGGAAATCAGACAAGTTACTTTTTTATGGATTACATGATTACATATTATTCACACAATAGCAATAAATTATTCCCAATTCATTGATTCTCCCTAATTTCTCTTTTTCATCTTTTAAATTTTCCTTTCTAAAATATCCAACCGATTATATACACTCAGAAAGTCCAGTTTTGTGGACATCCACACCTAGACTAGTCATTAGTCAGTTGGCGACACAGCATTTGACCAATGGATTTACAAAAATCATTTCAGGTTTAAGAAGGGTTTCAACATTGCATCACCTACCGGTAAATCATTCATTTTTATTTGAATTATCACGCTGTAGGTTTTTTAACCATGTATTATTTCTGTTCTGTAAGCTGCTGGCTCGTGTTATTCAGCTGCAACAAAACACTTTGTAAAAAGACAGAGAAATTATGTTTGACATGTTTGATTTTTTTTTATATTATTGAAATCAAAACTAGGAATTGCTAAGAATTAGAATCGACAAGCAGAATCAGAATCAATACAATTTAAACAATACCAAACCCTAGCTGTTTTACGTTTATGTAGACAGAGTTTGACTTTCTTTGCATGCACACTTTGTAAGCACAGGGCCGGTACTTCCGCCTTTTGACTAATTACGTAAAGTCCAGCTAGCATTTGTTGTTACACAGTTCAATTAATAACCGTTTCACTAAATAAGACCGTTCTTCCTCAGCTGGGATCATGTAGAGCCCTTTGAAGCTGCACCAAAACTGCAATTTGGACCTTCAACCCATTGGCCACCATTGAAGTCCACTATGTGGAAAAAATCCTGGAATGTTTTCCTCAAAAACCTTCATTTCTTTCTGACTGAAGAAAGAAAGACATGAACATCTTGGATGGCATTAGGTTGAGTAAATATCAGGAAATTTTTATTCTGGAAGTGAAATAATCCTTTAAAATGTAAATGAAAGCCAATTGTACTTTGCATAAATTTGATGCATTTCATTGATCAATCAGTAAATTTTCATCTGCTATGCTGGTTATTGCTAAAATACCTGGCCATAACTCTGGGGAATGATGGTAAACTCAGCATGAGGATATTATGTGGCAAAATAAAACAAGTACAATGGCTTGAAGCTCAGGTTAAGATAATGAATTACATGGAGTTTAAGCAGATGAGAGCAAAAACAACACAATAAATGAAGGAAATAAAGCCAGCGCAGACTATGAGATCTTTCAGGGTGGTTTCATTTTGTTGATGCCATACAACCAGCAACAACTGAAACCTAATGCCAATTGAACATTCAAAATTAACTAGTTAAAAGTGCCAGTTCGTTTTCACCAAATAACTGTTTAACTAAAACGTTCTTGTTTCATAGCCCAATTCGAAATGATCTTAAAACTACGATCCTCAGTTTAAATAAATAGCATAAATAAAACAAATTTAAAGCTTAAGAGTTTAATCTCTGTGGCATTAGCAACAAAGCTGGATTAAAAAACTAATTATATGTTTTCCAAACACATCCTGTCTGCCAGTGGTTGACTAAAAGAAAAAAAAGAAAAAAAGCCGTTCCCAAACTTGCCAAACACCATTGGTTGAGTCAAAGTTGTGGTTTTGGGTTGGTCAAAAAAAAATGCCTCGGTATATTAATCCAAGGTTTTAAATTCAAAATAAATCACAAACTCAGCTTTAAATTTTCCTGATTTGACTTGTGTCTGACATAATTTCCTGTCTCTGTGTAGACGAGATGAAGATACATCAAGCACAAGAGCAGATTTTCATAGCCTGCGCTGTCTTATATTCACTCGATTGCTGACAGAAGCGCTGCAGAAGCAAGCTTGCAACGTCTCTCTCACATCCAAACACAGTGCACACAACAGCAGGCAGAAAAGAGAAAGATAGGGGGGGTAAAGGTAAAAAGAAAAAAAAAAAAGGAAGGAAAAAAGAATGAGACTAGAACTGAAAAGTGCTAGGTTGTTTGAAGCGTAATGCGTGCCAGCGCAGGCCCTTACCAGGTTAGTTTTGTTACTAGTTCGAATACGTACGGGTATTCCCAGTAACTGGGGGTCCACCGGCTGCCGGAAGGGCAGCGACTCTGGGTCCTGTCTGTACAGAGCTTCCAGAGTGGGCATTAAAGCCTGGCGGAGCTCATCGGGTTTAAAGACTGATGGAGAGGAAGGAAATAAAGGTAGCAGCAGAGTCAAGAATCAGGCACATATTCATATGAAAATCATGACAACTGATTTCAAAGCAGTGTTTGTCCTTTATGTCGAACCGAGGAAAGGAACAAGCACCTGCTGATTCTAGATCAGAATTAGTAGATTTCATGCAATGAGAACTGGTGATTTTCTTTATTTTTGACATCATATACATTTAACCACAATATAAAATAAATCCTTGTTAGTTACGTTTTATAAGATGCTTCGGTTAATGACTGTATGTAACTTCTAAAAGAGCATCTTCAGGATCCTTAAAGAGATAGTTCACACATTTCATCATTAATTACTCACCTTCATGTTGTTCCAAACTCATAAGACCTTCACTCATTTTCAAAAGAGAAATAAGATATTTTTGATGAAATTCAAGAGCTTTCTGACATGGACAGCAATGCAACTGACAAATTTAAGGCCCAGAAAGGTAGTAAGGACATTGTTAAAATAGTCAGTGGTGAACATGTGTTGAAGACTGACATGGAAGAAAAGATATTGTTGAATAAAGTCATTATTTTTGTTTTCCTTGCACATAATAAGTATTCTTGTAGCTTTGTAAAATTAAGGTTGAAGCACTGATGTCACATGGACTAGTTTAATGATGTCCTTATTACCTTTCCGGGCCTTGAACGTTACTGTCTATGGAGGGTCAGAAAGCTCTTGGATTTAATCAAAAATATCTTCATTTATGTTCTGAAGATGAATGAAGGTCTTACGGAGTTGAAACTACGTGAGGGTGAGTAACCAATATCAGAATTTTCATTTTTGGGTCGACTATCACTTTAAAGGTAAAGATTTAACCTGTACCCCAAAAGTGATTAGTGTAAAATGCATCTTTAAAACCGTGTGAGTTTCACAGAAAAGTTTTACCTTTCTTCTTGCTTTGTGTGTTTGCGGGAGTGCTGTTTGCTCCCGCAGCCTCTTCCTCTTTGGGTTCGGTTTTGACCTCCGGTTTCTTGTCCTCGGCTGTCGACCCAATTGATGTTTCCATTGGCTCTGTCTTACATTCATCGCTTGCAGGCTCCTCTTTCTTTATCTGGCAGAGCAATCAAAATAAGGTAAGATGGAATTGAAATGTAGAATGAAAAGAAAGGACCAGTCTCAGAACTTTTCCTACTCACCTCTGGTTTCTCCTCGCTCTTAATCTCAGTCTGCATGGCGGCCATTTTCCCTGAGGCCTTCTCCTCTGTCTCATTCTCATCCTCCTCTTCCTTGACCTCAGTTTTGGGTTCGAGTGGGGCGGTGGGCTCGGATGATGTCAGCTGCGAGCTAGGGTCAGCACTGCTGTCCGACGCAGGAGTTGAGGCCTGACCGTCCGCCGTCACAGACGACTTCTGAGATAGCTGAGGGGTGGGACAAAACAGCAGATTAGCAGATCAACCAATGGTAAACAAAAACAAAAAGGAACAGCCAAAACAAAACCGCTTATTAAGAGTTAAGAGAAAACAACAAACAAAATGGGGGAGGAATAGACAAAAAGGTGCAAGAGATAGAGAGAACAGCCAATGAGAAATAAAACAGAGTAGAGTGAATGAGAACAGCCAGCAACAACAACAAAAAAAACTGTAGCTTAAGAGCTAATAAGAGTGTCAAAACAAGTGAGTAACAATCAGCCAACGGCAAACAAAAATCAAAGTAACAGGTGCTAAAAAACAACAACAAAAAAAACAGTACCATAAGCTCTAATAGCGAAAAACAGAAAAGTAGAGTACACCAGCGTATTAGAGAACAGCCAATGGCAAACAAAAATCAGGATTAACAGCTAAAAAGATATATAAATAACAGTATTGTAAAAGCTATCCGGGAAACAAAATAAATAGTAAGAAACAGCAAGATAACAGTAACAAAACAGCCAATGGCAAACAAAAATCAGAAGCAACAGCCTATAAAAAAAAAAAAAGAGCGGAACAAAAGAGAACAGCCAAAGGAGAACAAAAATCAGAAGGAACAGCCTATAAAAAAAAAAAATCACAATAAAAGTGAACAGCCAAAGGCGAACAAAGAACAAAAGGAACAGTGTATAAAAAAAAAAGCAGAATAAAAAAAGAACAGCCAAAGGAGAACAAAAATTAAAGGGAACAGCCTATAAAAAGAAAGGGAAAAAAACAGTACCATAAGATCTAATAGCGAAAATAAGCATCAGAGTAGAACAGAAAAGTAACAGAAAAGGAGTACGAGAAAACAGCCAAAGGAATAGTCAAAAACCGCAGTGTAATACAGAACAGCCAATGACAAACAAATTTATCAGCAATAGAAACAGCTAGTAAAAACTGTACTAGAGCTAACCAGGAAACAAAATAAATGTCAGAAAAGGTCAGTAAAGAACAGCAGAGCAAAATAAAACAGCCAATGGCAAAAAGAAGGAACCGCCAAGAAACAGCAGAGTAACAGAGAACAGCCAATGGCTGTTCTCTGAAGGAATCAGAAGGAAAAGCCTATTTAAAAAAAGCTAAACAAAAGCGAACAGCCAAGGGCTAACAAAATTTAAAAGGAACTGCCAAAGGTAAACAAAAATCAGAAAGAACAGCCTATAAAAATAAACGAGCAGAATAAAAGAGAACAGTCAAAGGCAAACAAAAAAGTAACATACAAAGTATAGAAACACTTGTCAGAAGAAAGTATAGAAAAAAGGAACAGTGGAATAAGACAACAGCCATTGAGAAACAACAATCAGCAGGAAACCCCAAGTACAGAAGCGTAGAATATGGAAGAAATACCCCAAAAAAGCAAAAAAAATCTGAAGGAATAGCCAACACAAAACAGTACGGTAAGAGAACAACCAAATAAGAAACTCATAAGAAAAAGCCACCAAAGCAGCAATATGAATCGAGCATGAAAGAAAAGCAAAAACACAGCAGATTAAGAGATCTTTTTAAAGTTTAAAAGCATCCTTGGTTGTAAGAAATCAGTTTTATCTTCTTTTTTTTTTATTCTCTGTTTTCCATTTTAATTTGTCTGCATTCTGTTTATGGATAAATCTAATTTTAATAAATGAAAAAGGATGTCTAACCAATTATTCATAAAATTTTAACCACAATTTATTTTCCAAAAAAAGCTTTGCTTCGTTTTGTTTCACTTTATTTATTTATTATTTTGCATCATTTTGATACATTTTAGTAATCAAAAAGAATGTCTAATCAATTAAATTCATACAGTCTTAATTTTATAATATATTAAAACAAATGTAACAAATGTTTTTTCCCTTCAGAAATTCATTTTTTATGAATCCGTGTAATATTTAAAACATTATCAAAAGGCAAAATTAGTGCATAAAACAACTGAATCTTTTAAAATGTAATCAAATTAATTGTTCACATTTAATTTGATTTGTGGAAAAACAGTGTGCACAACAAGGGTTTAGAGTTTAGATTAATAATTAAATTTAAAAAAAATAACACTGTATTATTATTGTTATTACTTTGAGAAATATATTCTCATTCACACAGACATGCAAACATCTTTGTGCTTTATATTTAAATACATGATTATTATTATTATTTTTTTTTTTTTTTAAGTGATTTGAATAAATGTATAGCCCTACTTTTGATTCATTCATCCAAATTTTGCCAAATTCTATTTAGCATTAATCTGTAAACTTCATTTTTATGATTCCATTAGTGTTTTGTGCATCACGGAAACCATAGGGCCCCAAACAAAAACAATACATGGATGCTCTGCAGTGACTGAAGAATATATTGTTATCATAAAATTAAGGTTAAACTGATGTTGCATGGACTATTTTAAGAATGTCCTTACTACCTTTCTGGATCTTGAATGTGTCAGTTGCGTTGCTGTCTATGCAGGGTCAGAAAGCTCTTGGATTTCATCAAAAGTATCTTAATGTGTGTTTAGAATGACATGAGGGTAAGTAATTAGTGACAGAATTCTTATTTTTGGCTCTTCAGTGACAGTCAACTTATGAGTCGATGTGAAGGCATAAACAAAAACATACAAAACAAATACATTCTCAATTGTGATACTTACAGGAGTGCGTGGGTGTGCACAAAGACCGTGTGCATTCTGGGAAGGCACAGATGACGCTAGCCCTGTTTGGGGGCCTCCAGCGGCTCCGCCCCCATGCGACGGCTGCTGTAGCTGACTGGCTTTTTCGGAGCCCACCCCCTGTGCCATCGGGGGCAGCTGCGTTGCAGGTGGGGCCATAGTGGTCGAAGAAGTGGGGGTGTGGGGCTGGGGAGTCTGGTTACCCGGCAACTGCGGGGGCGTTTGGTGCGGGGTAGGGGTAGGGGTGAGGCTGCGTGCAGGAGAAGGGGAGTTCTGGCGTAAGGGAGGACAGTGCGCATGCAGTCCGGGCTGCGGAGCAGGTGGGGGGAGGTTGGACGGAGGCCCCTGAGGGCCGACAGCGGCTGCGGAGCCCGAGACTGGCGCCTGGGTTTGAGCTACTGGACTACTGACTCCCAGTGATGGTGGAGTGGGCATCTGATTCTGAGAGAGAAAAAAAAAAAAAGTCAACAAACAAAAATGAGACTTAGGGCGTGTTCACACTTATAGTTTGGTTTGTTTGGTTCGGACCAAAAAGGAAAATGATACATTTGGTCCTGGTCCGCTTAGCGTTCACACTGGCATTTTTGACAGCGAACCTAAAGATACCACACCTAAGGGCATAGTGATACATTCACAACCGGATTGGACAGTTTGAATGACGTGTACTGCTAGACTAAACGCGCTCATTCCTGCATGCATATGATTTTATTTTCACCACCTGAGAACTCACAAAGTGCTCATACAAGGCACTTTACCTCCTCATTGCACTACGTTTGCCCTCTTCTCGTTTTGTTTTGGATACACCGCTTGTCCCCGTCGTGTCCCTTCCCGTTATTGGTTTGTTTAGAAGTATTTGGTCTGTGTTGCATTCATATTTCATTCGAACCGCACCAGAATTCGCTTGGAAGCAGATCGAGACTTTTTAGTGGTCTCAGTCCGCTTGTTTGGTGCGCAACAGAGTTCAGATGGCAGCGTTCACACTTACTCAAACGAACCGTACTAACAGAGCAATCGCACCAGAGTTTGTTTTAATCGAAACAAACATGACAAGTGTGAACACAACCTAAGTATACATCACGGGCATTTCTGTGATTTCAAAGAATCCGTTTAAGTGATTCAGCAATTCACTTTACACTACGGGGCTGTTGAATGCTTAAATCTGATTGGCTGACGAACGTTCGAAAGGTGTGTATTATTTTCAGGGAAACACACAGCGAACGTTGTTCCAGGCAGCTCTTGGCCGCATTACATGTCTATATCACTTCGCCACACGATTTTAGTTATTTCAAAGGTCCTTACAGCCCAAAACAGTGAAATCACCAAAACCCACAACAGTAAACAATAGGATAAAAACAACAGATTATTTCCTTTTTATCTCTCTCCCTCTCTCTTGTCGTCTGTCTGCCTGTCTGTCTAAACTTCATCATTACTAGGGCTAAAATGACGTTTTGGAATTAGTAACAAAGGCATTGGATGAGCTGCGTAAAAAATTAATCTTACTCACAACAATGTTTTAAGGACAAAAAAAATGGACGAATGTCTTGAAATATATCATTTGATCGATGTCTTGAGGGGTGGTTACCGTAGTATAAGCAGAATAATTGACTTTGGCCCGTTGAATTCAACGAAAACAATGCAACACCACCTCGGGTGTGCATTATTTTCCAAGAATTCAACGCCCTGTCAACAACAATTATTCCTTACTTAGTATATTCTTACAGTGGCTTAATGTGGCTTTTTTGTTTTAGTCACATCAAAACGCACATCAAAGACTGAGAAGAAATTGTCAAATAAAGTTATTTTTGTTTTCTTTGCACACAAACAGTATTTTTGTAGCTTCATAACATTACGTTTGGAATACTGATGTCTCATGGACTATTTTAAAAATGTCCTTACTAACTTCCTAGGCCTTGAAAGTGTTACGCTGCTGTCTATGCAGGGTCAGAAAGCTCTTGAATTTCATCAAAAATATCTTAATTTGTGTTCTGAAGATGAATGACAGTCTTACAGGTTTGAACGACATGAGATTGTGTAATTAATGATTTTATTTTTGGGTCAACTTTCTCTTTAAATCTCATCAAAACAGCACTTTTTCTAAAATTATTAGTCATTTATATTCATTCATTCACATCAGTCATATTGTCTTTCACAATAGAAAAATTTTCACTCTTTTAGCCACCAAAAGATGAAGCATATTCGATGCATTAGAGACAACAAGCTGCTCTGAGTAATACGTTATGAATGTTTTAATAGCTGACCTGTTGCATGGCTCCCTGCCCTGCAGGTTGGTTCAGGCCGACCGCACCTTGTCCCAGTCCGGCACCCGTGCCTGGAAACTGGTTCTGCATGTACTGGTTTTGTAACTGGGGTACGTTGGGTTGAGTCATTCGAGGTGTTCCCTGCATACTCATCTAAAAATATACAATAAAGACTCTGAATAAACACTTAAATCATTTAAATTAGTCGTCCCTCTTCAGGTCATACAAAATTTTTACCTGATTCAGGTTTGCTCCCATCGGCAGGGGCGGAGTTGCCCTTTGCGCCATTGGCTGTTGCATCCCCACCTGGGGAAACTGATTCATACCTGCACAAGAGTTAAACAAAAGTTACAAAAATAAGAAAAACACAAAAATAGCAATTTATTTATAGATGTTCAAAAAAATTGCTTCAACTACAGACCATTTAGTGAGTGTGCCATACCAGCAGGATTCTGCATGCGGCTGACCATCTGAGTGGGTCCAGTGGCCTGAACTAGGGACGGATCTGAAAGGGGACCATCTAGGAAAAAACAGAACAATCCTCACAAATGGCAAAAACTGATTTAACTGTGTGTGTGTGTGTGTGTGTGTGTGTGTGTGTGTGTGTGCGCGTGTGCGCGCTTGAAGACGTTTGGATTAAATTGAAAGAAATAGTTCACTCAAAAATGAAAGTTTGCTGAAAATGTACAAATCCTAAGGCCATCCAAGATGAGTTTGTTTCTTCATTAGAACAGATTTGGAGAAATTTAGCATTACATCACTTGCTCACCAATGGATCATCTGCACTGAATGGGTGCCATCAGAATGAGAGTCCAAACAGCTGATAAAAACATTAAAATAATCCACAAGTAACCAACACAACTGAAAATCTGTGTTTATAATAAACAATGTTTTTTTTTTTTTGTCAACTTTGAGCCGGCTTAACAAGTCGTCATATTTTCGAATCTTTTGCCTGTTACCGATATACGTCACTAGGTAACATATTAGCATAATCCCCCCCCCCCCCCCATCCAAAATACGAATACTCTGACCAGCCCACAAACACTTCCGGTAGTTAGTGTTTATATCATGTCGAGAAGACGCTGTGTGCTGCAGCATGAAAGCAAGTTTCTTTTGTTTTTCCATTGTTAAAAGATGATGATGTCAAGAATCAGTGGTTAATTTTTTTTTTTTTTTTTTTTCCCACAATACCACAGGAATACAATTCGAACCTTTTGTTGTGTGCTTGTCATTTTCAGTGTTGGGGTAACGCATTACAAGTAACCCGAGTTACGTAATCAGATTATTTTTTTCAAGTAACTATTAAAGTAACGCATTACTTCTTAATTTACAAGAAAATATCTGAGTTACTTTTACAAATAAGTAACGCCAGTTACTTTTTCCCCAGTTCTCCTGTCCCCATGTTGAACAGAAATCGGGGGTAAGATGTTACTTTAATGCATGTTTACATTTATTCTATAATAATTCATCTCACTCAGTCAGTATTCCTCGAAATGAATAAATACAGTGGAATGCAACTGTGTATTTAATTCCATTTTATTAACCAGTATCTTTGCTTCTGACATTTAACGATCCAGTGCAACCATACTAAGCAAAAATTACTCAAAATAATTTTTATTATTGCTGAAGAGAGTTTTTTTCTGCGGTTCACTTTGCAGATGTGAATTTATTTTACCTGCTAGCTTTTGCTATGAAATGGTTTTAATGTTTGCCAAAAATAGAACTTTTTATATTAAAGCAAGCAAAGCGAACACTGCCCAGATTTAAAAAGTAACGTAAAAGTAACGCAACGCACTATTTTCCATAAAAAGTAACCAAGGAACGTAATTAATTATATTAGATATTGTAATGCATCACGACTAAAAGTAACTTTTCGCAACACTGGTCATTTTACAGAGAGCTGCTTCTCTAATCTTGGCGAGTTCAACCAGAGATTTGCTAAACGCTTGTCAATGAAAGACAAGTCCATACCTTATTTGTTTGAACCAGCAAGTGTCTCCAAACCACAACAATTAAATTTTCAATAGATTGAAAATTATTGCTTATTGATTATTGCTTGAATTTCCTAACGAAATAAGACAGAAATTGAAATCTGAGACTTTTTCATATCAAAAGTAACACAAAGTTTAGCCTATTGCGATTTATTGGATGGGAGACGCATTATGTACCGTTCATTTATCAACCAAAAACAAACAGCATAGACTAATTGATCGATTGGGATTTACGAATCGATATTGGCACTCGGAATCCTTCATTACCGTTTCATGAAGAAGTGTAAAGTTTAGCAGCTAAACTTTAGCTGTAGGCACGATTCGCTTGCTTTGCATACGGAACGGGAAAGACCAATCACAACAGACTCGGCCAGCTGACCAATCAAAGCAGAGTAGGCTTACAGAAGGGAGGGGTTTATAGACCTTAACCTCAGAACTGCTTCGAACGAATCATTTGGAAATCATTGCAAAATATAAACGTATTAAATGTATATTCTGAGAAAAATGGCAATGTTTTCTGACCTTAGATGCATTAAAACTCCGACACAATATTAGGATACTTTAACATACCATATGACCTGCACTAAACCATTGCTTCCAGATAAAATACAGGTCAACGATGCATAACATTGCTTCCTCCAGTGAAAATGTGTCTTATCTAAATCAGGAAAGAAATATGTTCATATCAAGCACTATTTGCAAATGAAAACAGTCAGTGGATGTTGGTGACACATGTAAGTGGATTTTGATGTGAGAAGACAACAGACTGTTTCACTGGAGGAAGCGTTATTATGGATTATGAACTGGTATTTTGGCCAGAAGTGACAGTTTAAAGTTAAAATGCCATAACCAGTAGTGCTCATAAGTTTTTTAGCCTAGTTTTTCATAAGAGTACATGGAGATTTGGTTTGGTCCTCACACCCATTAAATATCTCCAAAAAAATGAATTAATAATAGTGATAATATCATCACTGGGCTTTATTTATTTATTTTTTTAATAAAACAAAATAATAAAGTGTGTTAATAATGTTATGTTTTTAAATAAAAAGAGAGTATTAAATAAAACAAATACTATTATTTTACAGCAAAGCTAAAAATAGAATGATAATATTTACTTTTTTATGTGAATTTTCATCATTTTCAAACCTAAATTACCAAGCTTTTATTTTGGCGGGTTGTAAGCAAGCGCACGCTCTCCCGCCGGGTTTCTCACTTCCGATTAAAGAGCGTTCAGTGAAGTGTCGCGTTTTTGCATTGTGCTTTAAAAATGGCAGCGATTAGCCTGGAATTATGCTTCCAGTTCAAATGAAAATCTTATGCAATATTACAGTTTGTCAATCTAAAATGGCAATTGTGCATTAACAGTTGCAACCATGATTACAGACAAACAGCGTTTCGCTTCACAAGATGTTAACTGATGGACTGGAGTGGTGTGGATTATTATGATGTTTTTATCAGCTGTTTGAACTCTCATTCTGAGGGCACCCATTCACTGCAGAGGATCCATCGGTGAGCAAGTGATGTAAGGCTAAATAAGATCTGTTCTGATGAAGAAACTCTACAGCTCGGATGGCCTGAGGATGAGTAAACTTTCAGCAAATTTGTGATTTTTGTGTGAACCATTTCTTTATTTCCAGTACATGCAGGTGTGTATGTGTACGTACTGGGCGGCTGTGCCTGATTCATGCCTGCTGGTGCTTGAGGTAGAGCACTGTTGGGCATGCCAGGCTGAGCTGGCATCATACCCTGCTTCTGCAGTCTGGTTCTCCTCTTCTCCTCCAGCTCCTTCTGAATCTTATAAATCTTCTCCGCCAACAAGTGGTAATACTCCGCCTGGAAGAGATAAACATTCAGGAGGACTATCAGTCTTACAATTTGTTTTAAACATGTTCAGTGTTTCGGTTCAAAGTGTTTTTCATGGAGCTTTTAGCCAAGACAGAAAAATAAATGGACGTATCACGTCTGGTTAGGACGAGGTTTTCCAGCGCTGTGTCCAACAATAGACTGTGACAGCTGCGTCATGGGTACAATGTGAGGAATCACTTAGATATTTACCAAATTTAATCCACAGACATGAGACTGCAAGCATTTTCTTACCCTGCTGTTTGCAGATTCGTACATGTCGCCCTCCACTTTGCGAGCGTAAGCTACAAGGTTTTCCATCCGCCGATCTTTCAGTGCTGCAGGGTCTGGAGTGGGGAAGATAGCCTGCACACTACTCACACACACACACACACACACAACATGTAACAGAGTGAGTTTACGAATTTAAACAGCACCTTATGTTTGACTTTCAAGTTGTGTGTGATAACTAGAAAATGATTTTAAATCATTTTATGCAGAGTGATTCTCAAAAAGAGCAATCAGTATTAAATTAGTGCCATTTCAGTATCACTGAGATTCTATTATAGTTTTTACGAATCCTTTGAAAGTTTTATTTCTGTATTTTCTATTTTCTTTTTCATTTCAGTCAAAGTTTCAGTAATTTTGCTGTGTTTTATTTTTGTCTACACATTTTTTTTATGCTTTTTTTTCAGTTTTGTATTTAGTTATTTTAGCACATCTGCTTGAAAATTAGAAATGTTGCCCTGATAGCTAAAATAAAAAGTTTGGACATTTTATTTCAGTTAATGTTAATTTAATGTATCTTTTTTATGTTATATTTAAAAAAAGTGTTATTAAAATATGCAAGTATAAATAGATGCATTTGTAACGATGTAAAAATTTTATTTTAAGAAATTACTACTTTTTTTTCCACACATTAAATTGATCAAAAGTGCCAGTAAAGACAATTATAATGTTACATAAGATTTCTATGCAGTCTTTTGAACTTTCTATTATATATGTGACCCTGGACCACAAAACCAGTCATAAGGTTAAATTTTACAAAACGAGATGTATACATCATATGAAAGTTCAATAAATAAGCTTTCTATTGATGTATGGTTTGTTAGGATAGGACAATATTTGGCCGAGATACATCTATTTGAAAATCTGGAATCTGAGGATGCAAAAAAATCAAAATACAGAGAAAATCACCTTTAAAGTTGTCCAAATTAAGTTCTTAATGCATATTACTAATCAAAAATTACATTTTGATATATTTATAGTAGGAATTTTACAAAAAATATTCATGGAACATGATCTTTACTTAATATCCTAATGATTTTTGGCATAAAAGAAAAATCTATAATTTTGACCCATACAATGTATTTTTGGCTATTGCTACAAATATACCCCAGCGACTTAAGACTGGTTTTGTGCTCCAGGGTCACATATATGTATATATGTAGACACCAGATATAATTTTTTTTTAATTATTAGTCGGTGCAGGAAACTACTTCATTTATGTAAGTGAGGATAGCAAAATAAAGTAAACTGTGACAAAGTATACCCAAAAATTCGAAAATACAGTGGACTACCAGTAAAACTGATACAAATTTGGGAGCAAAAATTATTCAGACACTTTGACCTGACCAGGTTTTGCTTAAGTGTTTTTTCTTTAATTGCCAATGCGACCTTTTTGCACCACAGACTGAACAAAATTAAGCATTGCTTGGTAATTGGTTGACCTAAATTGGTATTATCTAATTGTGTACTTAAATTTAACAGCTGACTGCTGATAGCTTTTCAACCTAATTCATTTGTGAGACAGTCTAACAGAAGGATGGCATTATCAAGACGAATTTGTTCTGACAGAGTTTAACCCTGACTTCTTGTTATGTTTTTTTTTACCATTTTCTAAATTACAGCGAATAAACTGTGTGAGAAAGGTTATAGGTGTCTGAATAAATTTTGGTTTGACTGTATATAAAACAACCTAAAGTCATTCAATTTTCAATGAGAGTTGGTGCTTTCTGATGACAAGCAACAGTGAGTGTTTTAGTGATCTTTAAGCAAATGAGAAGCAATGTCAATCGGCCGACAGCCAATGAGAGTGCAGAGTGTAAACCGCCAGCTAGTACAGCTGAATACAGTGATTAAACAGGAATGTCTACTAGTAACTAGTAATTATACAGCGTTAGCACTACTTCATTCATATTAATTTATCATAAATTTAAAACTCCCAATCATACACTATATTGCCAAAAGTATTGGGACAGCCGTTCTAATGAACAGGTTTGACTATTGTAGTAATTTCCATGAGTACAAATGACAATGTCTCTGTGTATAAGGCAAGGTTCATAAAGAAATTATTGATTCAGTCAGTGTGGAAGAACTTGACTGGTCTGCAGAAAGCTAAGTCCTAATCCCAGTTAAACATCTCTGGAGTGACTTTAAATGCAGACTTGAGTTAAAAACTCATCACCAAACACCAATGACTTGTAACTATGTGTACAGTCATTTTTGACAAATCCAAAACTGTTGCAACAGAGACGGAAATACAATTCATGTGTTTCCATCTTTGTTGCCACGGTTTTGGAAGTGCCATTTTCTGTTCTAAGGTAGAGGGTGTCCCAATGCTTTTGTCCATATAGTGTATGTACAAGTCATTGCTGTGTTTTTAAAGTCACACCAGAGGCGTTCAGCTTGGATTAGCACTTGGCTTTCTGCAGACCAGTCAAGTTCTTCCACACTGACTAAACCAATCATTTCTTTTTGAACCTTGCCTTATACACAGAGACATTGTCATGTTAGAATTGAAGAGGGTCCCGTCAAAACTGTTGCTGTAAAATTAGAACACCACAATCCCCTAGAACATCATTATATGCTTAAACATTAAGATTTGTACTCATGAAAATTACTAAATCAGTCAAACCTGTTCATTAGAAGGCCAATATAGTGTACTTCGGATCTTTCGACATCCATTTCTAATAATAGATGTATAAAATGACATCCTGTGTGTTAGCATATCACTCACAGTTTGTGTACGAGGTGATTGCGGAGGTCCTGTGTGATGTCCTCATGCCAGTTCTTCCTCATTCCTGCAGAGGGGGGAGCGGCTGTTGCTCCAGAACCCATGCTACCAACACCAGAGGCGTCATTCATCAGACTGCAAGAGAAAGACAAATCAAACATTAACAAAGCTTTCATTTAAAATAGGCCTGGTCCATTGAGCCGCAGCGACGTCCAGTACCTCTGAGCCGTCATGTTCCTGTGCAGCATGCCGTCAGGCAGCATTCCTGGATGCTGGTTCGCCATCGAAGCGCCGACTCCACCATTCACTCCCATTGAGTTCCCACCTGCTGGGGCACACAGTTTAAGTATTCTCATAGCTTCAGAACATTACGGTTGAACCACTGATGTCACATGGACTATTTTAACGATGTCCTTACTACCTTTCTGGGTCTTGAACGGGTCAGTTGTATTGCCGTCTATGCAGGGTCAGAAAGCTCTCGGATTTCATCGAAATATCTTAATTTGTGTTCGAAGGTCTTACAGGTTTGGATTTTAATTGCAATCACATTTAAAATTTTCCCCAAATTCCCCAAAACTACATGTATGTTGTATTGAATTACTAATTTTTCGAAATCAGATGAGCTTTATCAGTCTGATCCTTTAGTAAATGGTGTAAATTGTCTGTTCTACACTAACACTTGTAAAACACAATTTTACCAATAACTTTAGTGGATACACATGTAATCAGAGACTACATCTAATTGAAACTCTCACCTATATTGTTAAGCGTCCTCATGCCGGATTGAGCAGGTACAGAGGTCTGCTGATTCTGATTGGATGCCTGGTTGCCCTGGTATGTGAGTCCAAGGGCGGCATATGCCCTTTCAATAGAGCTTGGGTCAATCTGACTGGGTGGGTTTATATTTGGTGTTGAAGGCTGGCCACCGGGTAACGATCCACCTAATGGACCACCCATACCCATCCCAGCACTTCCCAGCAGAGCTAGAGAGAAAGGATGAGATATCAAACAATTCCCTTTAAATACTAGAATGTGTGTTAATATTGTAGTATTTTAGTATAAAAGAAGATTATGTCTTTGAAAAATAGAATTTCTGTCACTAATTACTCACCCTCATGTCGTTCCAAACCTGTAACACTTTTGTTCATCTTCGGAACGCAAATTAAGATATTTCTGATGAAATACAAGAGCTTTCTGACCCTGAATAAACAGCAACGCAACGGACACGTTCGAGACCAAGAACATCAACATTTTTGTGAACAAAAAGTAATTCTCGTAGCTTCATAAAATTACAGTTGAGCCACTGATGTTACATGGACTATTTTGTAGATGTTCTTGGTACCTTTCTAGACCTTGAATGTGGTAGGACCCATCCTGTCTATTGAGGGTCAGAAAATTCTTGAATTTCATCAAAAATATCTTCATTTGTGTTCTAAAGATGAACGCAGGTCTTACAAGTTTGGAACGACATGAGGGTGAGTAATTAATGACAGAATTTGACAGTGCTGTTTCATTTTACAGTTTAAGTTCAAATAGCTTCTTTTGTGTTGGACAGGAGAAAGGATGAGAAGCATTTGAGCACATTAACTCACACTGCTGGTTTCTTTTGTCTCCGGCGCTTTTCAGCGGCAGGCAGACGGGACAGTCGTGCCGCGTGCAGTTCTTCCAGTGAGAGATGATCTGCCTGGAGGACGCGCAGTGAGCCACTGCAGAGGAACACACGCATTTAAGATGTTGTATCGTCTTGTTTATGAGTTGCAAAAATAAAAGATTTTGAATGAGAGAACAAATCGGTGGCCATTCTCACCCTGGCAGGATTTGCCGGCCTGACAATGAGTCATGTGATTAAGGACGTTCTTCATGGTTCTGCAGTGGGGCAGGTTGCACTGGCGGACCTCTCCGTTGGCCTGCTCTCTGCGATGGCACTTGTGAGCGTGAAGTAACAGCACCAGCTGTTGCTGAATGAGTTTACGCTTCTCCGGGTCCGCTGCAGGAGGCGCCGCCGCCCCGCCTGGGCCCGATACGCCACCCACCACACCTGAGCTCTGCTAGAGACAGACAGAAAGAGGGTTTTCAAGGGGCAAGATTTCATGTTCTTACTGCCGCAGAGTGTTAAAGATTAGAAAATTAGCTGAAACTGAAACTTTACCAGATTGGATAACTGTAACTTTGATATGCATTTAAGCTTGAGATATGAATTCAAGCATAAAATTTTTGGCATATTTTTACTGAGAAGACCTTGTCCCTGAAAATATACATGTTATTGCATAAAAATCAGCTTGAGAGTGCACATACACTACCAGTGAAAAGTTTTTGAACAGTAAGATTAATATTTTTTTCTTCTGCTCACCAAGCCTGCATTTATTTGATCTAACGTACAGCAAAAGCAGTAAAATTTTTAAAAATAACTGTTTTTCTATTTTGAATATATTTTAAAATGGAATTTATTCCTGTGATTCCAAAGCTGAATTTTTAGCATCATTACTTGCTCCTTCAGAAATCATTCTGATATTCTGATTTGCTGCTCAAAAAACATTTGATCTTATTATTCTGTTGAAAATAGCCGAGTAGAATTTTTTCAGGTTTCTTTGATGAATAGAAAGTTCAGAATAACGGCATTTATCTAAAATAGAAAACTTTTGTAACATTAGAAAATGTCTTTATAATCACTTTTGATTAATTTAAAGCATTCTTGCTAAATAAAAGTATTCATTTCTATAAAAATTCAAATAAAATGATACTGACTCCAAGCTTGAATGGTATAGTGTAAAAATGTACCAAAAGATTTTTTTATTTAAGATACATGCTGATCTTTGGACCTTTCCATTCATCAATGAATTCAGAAAAGCATATTGGAACGATTTCTGAAAAATCATGTCACACTAAAGGCTGGAGTAATGACGCTGAAACTTCGCTTTAAACACAGAAATAATTACATTTTAAAATATATTCAAAAACTTATTTTAAATAGTACAAATATTTGTAAAAATTTGACTGTTTTGGCTGTACTTTGGATCAAATAAATGCAGACTTGGTGAGCAAAAGAGACTTCTTTAAAAAAAACATGAAAAATCTTAGTTAAAAAAACTTTGCCAGACTATTTTAGATATAAGGTCACGCTAACTTGCATAAGTTAGTGTAATCGCTTATATACGCATTAACTGGAACAGTGTTAATTTTGACAGCAAATTTTAAATTTAGTTTTAGTCATAGCCTCTTGACAAAAATGCCATTTCGTTTTAGTCATATTTTAGTCACCTGAATTGTTTCAGTTTTAGTCTAGTTTTAGTCAAATTTCCAAAGCCATTATATATTCCTGAACAAAAACATCTACTGATCTATTAACCTATTAATTAGAATATCAATGGTTATATAATATGCATTCTTTATAAAAAACATGCTTACAAAATTCTTCACTCTTTCAAGCAGACATTTTAATTTACATAAATTACATTTAGAATAATCCTTATTAGGGCCACTAAAGTGATTCAGTCAAGAGCAGTAAGCGATTTTCACTTTTTTTGTGTTGTTACTAAATTAGGCAGCTGTCCCTTTAAAACCAGATGCATGGATACAATATGCTCCAAACGGTTTACAATCACTTAAGACGTAACCGAGTGAGTTTATGTGAATACTCGTCAAAACTGACAATTTTGTGCATATTTCTCTGTTTGTGTGTGATAAGACGCGATGAAAAATAAAACTCGTCGTCACGCTTTTCAAATTTATAAATGTCTGCTCTTCTCTTACTCCCAGATGTTGACATTTTATGGCATTTTTTTAACGTTTTATGACTTGATCTCTTCCAAAATCGTCCCTCGCTAATATTTCCGTCTCATTTTTATTCTTTGACAAAAACGTCAATTAGATTTTTATTATAGCTTTTGTCATTCCGAACAAGTTATCTCGTTATAGTCTTGTTTTCGTCAGTGAAAAATTCTGTTGATGAAAATTATGACAATTATTTGTCAACGAAATTAACACTAAACTGGGGGGGGGGGCATTTTCTCTATTTCTTTCAGTTGAATTGTCTATTTCACTACCTGATTTCTTACTAAACATAAAATGAACAAATTATTGTGTCTTTAAAGGAGGGGAATGCATTCAGAATAACTTGATGAAACCCAGATTTTCTCGAATTTAGTTTTTAAATCAATCAAGCAACCAACAATAAACACTACATAAGTCATTTTATCCAAGTTATAACATCTACAAATATGAAAACTTGGCCTATAAATTCAAAACAACACAAAATTACAAATATTTTGACTGTCAGTCCAGTGAGTCCAGTATTTTTAGTGGCAGTACAGACTATGAATTTTATCACTATTCAAAGCATTTTCAAGATTAAAACTAAATGAAAATGGGTTTAGCGATGTGTGGAATTTCATAAATAACAGCCTTTCAAATTGTGCAGAAATCTGCAGAAACCCATAAATAATCAATCAACAATTTCTGTGCCTGTGGGATGAACCACTGGATGAGGTCTGAGGGGAAATGATAACGGAAGGCTCTTGGTGGCCAGTTAGAGAAGGAATCAAATCTCTTCATTCAGAGAGGGTCAGGAAAGTTTTCTATATACAGTAGTTCTCTCACCATGCCACCCATGGTCTGCCCATGCTGAGGTTTCTTGTCCATGTTGAACTGGTTAATGCTGTTGGGTTGACCCGCTTTGTTTTGGAGCTGAGGCCCAAGAGACTGTCCTCCACACTGGCCATACGAACCACCGTAGGGGCCTGGAGCACCCATCATTCCCATCTGAGAGAAAAAAACACAAATTTAAGCTAGTATATCAGTCTCAAACATTTCAGTTATGACAGAATCTGATTCGTCATCCTGGGCAGAGTCATTAACCATCAAAGATGAGCTGAAAAAAAAAATATTGAGAGAATAATAACAGCAAAACAAGAAAATGAACATCAATAGATGTGAATCAATCATTCAGCCTGTTTGACTCTCACGTTCTCATCGTTTACTCACCACGTTAATTTAATGTTAGTGACACCGCGGTATCAATTCCGCAAAATGAACCTCAAAACAGCTGCTAAAAATCTAGAAGAACCCAGCAAAAACAAAAAAGCAAATGTCATTCCCTCTTTTTTCTGCCCATTTCCTGCGGTCCAGGTTGTGCAATCGCCTGTGAATCAACAAAATGGTGCGCACAGTTCCTCGTACGAGGGAGTAGAGAAGGTTTTTCAAACGGAGGTCTGTTTTTTGTGTGAAGGATCACATCATATCACATTCAAACCAAAGAAACATCAGAAGATATTTCTTTTCTCAGTTGATTAGTCTATTTCACTACCTGATCTCTTCCTAAACAAAAAATGAACAACTGATTGTGTTTTTAGCTGGGGAATATATTGAACACAACTAATCAGATTTGTCTATTCAAATGATGAAACCCAGATTTTTTTCTAATTTAGTTTTTAAAATCAAGCAACCAACAATAAACACAACATCAGTCATTTTACAAGTTATAAAGTCAGAAAATAGGAAAACTTGGCCTTTAAAAGTCATAAATCCTGAGAACTTTTCGTTTGACCTTTAATATTAAATATTAGGTACTCGCTAAAGCAACTTAGCCATAAAGTCTGGGCCCGGGACTGATCAGAACATTGCGCTTTTTGTTGTCAGTGTACTTTTCGCTCCAAAAAATAGTTTCAAAAATGTTGAAACAGGAAGTTGGGACAGAAGGGCTTAGTAGGGCTTGCACTTTTAAAAAAAATAAAATAAAATAAATAAATAAATAAAAACATTAAAAATTGTCTAATGAAAAGCAACTCTCATGTTTGTTTAAAATAAAAATAATAAAGTATGCATATTTGTTGTAATGAATAATTATTATATAATTATTTATATCTATTTATAAGTACTGCTGTTCAAAAGTTTGGGGCCAGTAAGATTTGTATACCTTTGAGTTTCTTATGCTCACCAAGGCTGTATTTATTTGATCAAATATACAGTGAAAACAGTAATATTGTAAAATATTATTGCAATTTCAAATAACTGCTTTTCATTTTAAGATATCTTGAAATATAAAATGGCAGAGCTGAATTTTCATCCATCATCTTTAGTCTTTTTTCAGAATTCTTGAATAGAAAAAAAAAAAAAAAAAAGAACAGCATTTATTTTAAATATAATTTTATAACACTGTATTGCAACATATGTGACCCTGGACCACAAAACCAGTCTTAAGTAGCACGGGTATATTTGTAGCAATAGCCAAAAATACATTGTATGAGTCAAAATTATAGATTTTTCTTTTATGGCAAAAATCATTAGGATAATAAGTAAAGTTAATGTTCCATGAAGGTATTTTGTACATATATACATACATATACACACTTTTTTTTTTTTTAAATGTTAAATATTCCATTGATGGCAAAGCTGCATTTATCATCATCATTACTCAAGTATTCAGAGTCACATGATTCTTAAGAAATTATTCTAATATGCTGATTTGCTGCTGAAGAAACATTTCTTATCATCTAAAATGTTGAAAACAGTTGTGGAAACGTGATTCTTTTTTTCTTAAATAGAAAAGTTCAAAAGAACAGCATTTACTTTACATGTAATTTTTATAACAATATATTACATTCAAATCAATCTTTGATGAATTAAAAAATATATATGTAACCCTGGACCACAAAACCAGTCTTAAGTAGCACAGGTATATTCATAGCAATAGCCAAAAAATACATTGTAAGGGTCAAAATGATCGACTTTTCTTTTATGCCAAAAATCATTAGGATATTAAGTAAGGATCATGTTCCATGAAGAAATTTTGTACATTTCCTACCAAATATATATCAAAACTTAATTTTGGATTAGTAATATGAATTGCTAAGAACTTCATTTGGACAACTTTAAAGGCAATTTTCTCAGTATTTAGATTTTTTTGCACCCTCGGATTCCAGATTTTCAAATAGTTGCATCTCAGCCAAATATTGTCCTATCCTAACAAACCATACATCACTGGAAAGTGTATTCATTCAGCTAAAATGACCCTTATGACTGGTTTTGGGGACACATAATTCTTAAAAAAAAAGAATTAAATCTTACTGTCCCCAAATTAAATAGCTCCTGCACTCAAAAACACATCAGTTCATAGATGTATTTTGAGAGATAAAACATTTCAAGTTAACCTTAAAGCTTGAAGCAAAACCATTTTGCATGCCGTTTATTGGTTTAGGTGCATGGATGCACACAGAATTATTATATTGACACTCTGATCTGTTCACACGTTACCTTGTTCACTGCTCCTGGTTGCTGTGGTCTCATTGCCGCCTGTGCCATCTGCTGCCCTGCGTTTTGCTGCTGCAGAGCATCGGGCAGCATGTTCCCGTTCCCAACCATGCCCGCATTCATGTTCACATTGGTGTAGCCCATTCTAGGCGCACCATTCATCATCTGCCCTCCCATCATGCTCTGCGGCTGTCCGTTCCCTTTCTGGGCGCCCATCATGCCCCGGTTCAGTCCCGCCACCATGCCAGGCTGCGGCATCATGCCAGGCTGCTGCTGTTGAGGGCCACCCAGTCCCTGAGTAACCGAGGTGCCGCTCAGACCTCCCATCATCCCCAAGGAGGGCATGTTACCGGGGTTGCCGGCGGCTGTGGAGGTGGATGGAGGGGCGCCAGGGCGGAGGAGCTCTGATAGGTGCTTGTGTTTGGCCGCTGTGTCCTGGCCCGAGCCGCCCAGAGGGCCCGACATCCCTCCTCCACCCAGACTGGTGTGTAACTGGCCAGGGTCCATCCCGTTAGGAAGGCCCAGGTCAGAGGAGTTAATGAGCTCGTCCGGGAGGTCATGCTCCAGGTCAAATAGAGAGCCAAAATCTAAAAGAAAGGGGAGAAGAGACTTTTATCAGCTTGTTAGTCACAGAATAACGAGATACATTAGAGAATAATGTATCCATAATAATGCGTCCAGCAAAGCCACAGCCAAAAAAAAACAAGTGAGTTTCTAGATTGAATTTGTTGATGTTTAAACACCATGTCAGTTTCCTTGGCGGATAACAAGTTGAAATAGTATAAAAGAGACATTTAAAAACCTATACAAGTTTGCTTGAGATAAAAATTTGAGTTAGATGAGACCAAGTAATACTAAAACACGACTAACACGAATTTCAATACTTCTGGAGATTAGTTGGCCTGGACAATCCATGGGTTCATCCATTACTCTGCAGCAGGACATCTAGATAAATTGACCAAAGCGCGACTGAGCGAATCTCATGCAACAGTTTACTGCAGCTCTCGTGATGAGAGAAAGACTGAGATTATGGGCTCACAGGAGGGCAGTATGCAGTAGAGCCGGTGTGCATGTCCTAATGGTTCATACTAATAAAAAACACATGGCATGGCATAACAATGGACAAGCGGTGGGACAAAATGGGGGCCTTTTCCTACATAATGGCAGGTCCTGATAACAGCAACACATCAACCAACTAATAAACGCAACATACTCTAAATATGAAGCATGCAAACTTTTGAGTGTGGCCTTCACATTAGTGATAGATCGATATATGTGACCCTTGACCACAAAACCTGTTTTAAGTAGCACAGGTATATTTGTAGCAATAACCAAAAATTACATTGTATGGGTCAAAATTATAAATTTCTCTTGTATGCCAAAAATCATTAGGATGTTAAGTAAAGATCACATTCCACTGAGATATTTTGTCAATTTCCTACTGTAAATATATCAAAACTTAATTTTTGATTAGTAATATGCATGGCTAAGAACTTCAATTGGACAACATTAAAGGCGATTTTCTCAGTATTTAGATTTTTTTGCACACTCAGATTCCAGATTTTCAAGTAGTTGTATCTTGGCCAAATACTGTCCTATCCTAACAAACCATACATTGAAGGAAAGCTGAAGAAAAACTGACCCCTATGACTGGTTTAGTTGTCCAGGGTCACATATCATCTGAGCACTTAAACAGATAATATTAGGATTTTAATTCAAGATTATGGTCATAGACCATCAACCAAACATGCTCATTTAACAAAATGATTTAACAAAGTGTTTTTCAAATTTTTATCGGTTTTAATGTCTACATTTAATTATTTTTATGGACAGGTGAGACTACCGCCCCCTCAATTTATACTCAAGAGTTTTTTTTTTTTTTATTCATTCACATTTTTAAAAGAAGCAAATGAGAAAAGTGACAGCATTTAGCCTATTTTATGATAAATCTTTCATCACATCTATAGAATATTTCTAAATGTACTTCTTATGGCTTGTTTATGGGTTTATCTTTAGGTATTTGCAGATAGTGTGCAGCAAAAAATTAAATGGGATTTATTAGTTGTACAAATATTAATTTCTTATTGCCTTGATGACAACATAGACAGTGGCACAACTTACCGCAATTTCCTCAAACTTGTCTTTATTTATTAAAACCTTTTTTAATTAAATAAATGTGTGACCCTGGGCCCCAAAACCAGTCATAAGTAGTATGGGTATATTTGTAGCAATAGCCAACAATACAATGTATGGATCAAAATTATCCATCTTTATTTTGTGCCAAAAATTATTAGGATATTAAGTAAAAATCATGTTCTGTGAAGATATTTTGTAAATCTCCTACTGTAAATATCTGAACTTATTTTTTTATTAGTAATATGCATTGCTAAGAACTTCATTTGGACAAATTTAAAAGCGTATTCTCAATATTTTGATTTGTTTGCACCCTCAGATCCCAGATATTCAAATAGTGGTATATCGAACAAATATTGTCCTATGCTAACAAACCATACATCAATGGAAAGCTTATTTATTCAGCTTTCGGATGTTGTATAAATCCCAATTTTAAAAAAAATGACCCTTATGAATGATTTAATGGTCCAGGGTCACATAATATATTAAATAAAGTGCTAATTCAAATCCATCTTACTTGTGATTATGAAATTATAAATGCATATAGATAGATAACATTAGCACAACAGTCAGCATCTGCTTTGTTGATATCAACATCAGCCATTTAAAAACCTGTACTGGCGGACCACTAGAGTTCAGACAACATGACTTGACTTTCACTTCTACACGCTGTAAAAAGCTGTATAAACCAGTCTAGAATGGTTTGCTGGTCTTAACTGGTCAAGACAGTTTTAGAAGGGTCTTGGACACTTCTCAGAAGACCAGCAAACCGCCTTAAACTGGTTAAAATACAGAGAAACCAGACAGATGAAGTAGCTTCTGCTGCTTGGTGTTGTTTAGAAACTCGCAGACACTGGTTTGTCAACTATGTAGTACGCACTACATGTAAAGAAACACCTCTGGCGTCTCAAAGTGTTGTAGACTTAACTCGCAACCGTGTGTCAGTAAAACGACGTGATTTATAACATGTTCCTGTCGAGTATTCCTTTCCCTGACAAGCTCAAAATGCATCACCTCATAAACCTTTGACACCAACCGCAGCTCATAACGACAAACAAAGCGAAAAGTTTGTGTAACGCACACCCGGAAAAACACTGCATACTATTTTGCACACTCAGATGACCACGCACAAACAATATTGTAACACACCTCATCAACTTCAAATGAAAACACGGAGCAATTTAGCCTGCTAGCTATCGCTGCTAAGTTATTTAAATACCGGGGGACGGTGCAAGCAAACAGATACAACAAAAGAAAGCTCTTGAAAACACACGTCGAGTGTCTGTTTTTCATACATGCACGCAAACAGCGGCGTGAGAGTCGCCGCACACCGCAGCGCATGAAACATTATTATTTACCGTTTCCATCACTCGCGGAGACCGACAGAGCCGGGGAAGACAATTTAGGCCTCTTAGCTGAAGGCGGACCGGATTCCAGCACATTATCGGCCATAGTTTTCCTCCGGTTTAGTGTTAAAGCATATATCCCGCGTAGGATAGCCCTTCCTGTGCAGTCGCGATGAAATCTCTCCTCGTTCACGAACTCCGTTTCCCTTTCATGGGACCATGCATGCAATGCAATGCTTCAATGTTCAGTCCACCTTTAATGCTCCCTTTTAAGATTTTCTAGTCTTTAGTTCCTCAAAGTATGTTTCCGAATGGAGGAGGTGAAGGGAGGGACAGGCGGTCATGCAAGCTCGCCGCAAACTCACGTAGCCTCCTCGGCGACTGAGCAATTTTCCCGAGATTTATCCTCGCTGCTTGCATCCGTCTTTTCCGCCATTGTCGGCGGCGAGCTGAAGTGTTGGCTTTTTTTTTAAGGCGTTGTGTACGAGAAACCGAACTCGCTCCGGTGCGGCTTCATGCAATGCTTACGAGCAAACACCAAGATTCACAATTACGTCTGTCTTTGCATCGTAGCATGTGCGATTCTCAGCCAGCATCACTTTATTTAAGAGATTAAAAGTCCACCAGGCTGCTTGGAATTGACACAGATGTTTGATTCCCCTTCATCAATGTCTTTATTTCCTCCCAAGTAATTAGGATGGATGGAGAGAACGAATAAATACTTGAAAATGGCAATATAATTAAACAATCATATGCATGTAAAAGTTTCCTTTCATCATTCTCTGTGCAGAATAAATAAGACGATAAATGTGCATCCAAGGACTGTAATGACGAGCTACCACTTTGGACGACTCCAAGCAACTTGCATATTTTGCAACAGCACTTCAAAGTGACAAGTTAAATGGTTTATTGTGCATTCACATCTGAATATGGTTCGTGCGCCCTCTGTGTGAATGTGTCCACTGCACGAGTTAAAAGTGTTATGACCATTGCTTCACAAGACCACCCTGCACTGCGCACAGCTCGTGCATGCAAAGAAATGATTTCAAAAGTGTCCGTCTAATGGACAGAACATGTATGCAATCGGTCGTTCGTCTGAAGTGCACGGGGATGTTGTCTCGCAGTCGTGCAGTCCGCCGTGCACGGGCTAAAGAATGGGAATCGAGTGAAGTTGGTCAATGCATATGCGTGTATTTCAATGCACTGACACATCAAGCAAATAAGAATAATTTGTCACTGCACGAAGAGCCTTGCGGAGCATTAAGAAAGAGCGAGAGGAACAGGCAGCGGGTCGAAAATAGCATGAACCGAACCGAGGTGGGCTTCAGTAATATTTGGGGTCTGAAGCATCTGCCGATCCGGGTGAGATTGCCAGCTGCACCCCCCAAAATCTGGGGGTCCTCAAACCCCTTTCATAGGCTTTGTGATGCTGTGAACCCCCCTGCGCGTTCATCCCTTTTAAATTTCTCCGTTGTCTTGCACAGTTCCTGCAATTTTCCCCACTTTCGCTGTCGTCCGCCAGCAACCGGCGATGTAATTTCACAGATATTCCCACTTCGTGACGCTGTTATTTTCCTTTTCCCCTGACGAGCTTCCCTTCGTTTAAATGTATTGCCCTCTTCCGCCTCTCCGCTTCGTTTAAAAAAAGAACAGCAAAAGAAAGGAAAACCCAGTCTGCTCTTTGATTTCCACACGGGAGAATCTATAATCTCCCTCCGCTGCCTCCGCTTATCGCCCGGACTGTGTTTTATCCGGTCTGGATCCGCGAGGACGGAGCCGGCGGCGCTCAGAGTCGCAGTGGTCGGCGCTCGAGTGGCTTTTTTTCGGTCGCTCCTGCCTCCTTCACTCTCTCCGCACAAACAAAATGGCGGCTTGTTGTTTCTACTCCTCTGGCTGGGGGGAGGGAAGGTTGGAGGTGCGGTAACATTAGTAAAGGGGGGTGGAGGGGGAGATGGCGATCGGGATTTCCCGGACAGTGCTGTTTCCGTACTGTTTCGGAGTTGCGACTGTTCTGGGCGGGTGCGAGACGGGGTCCAGCATCATCAGATGATGGAGTCACTAGTGGTAAAATGATGCCCACCTTGTGACACGCTTAGCAAAATATTGCTTCACTCGGCTTCGCTAGATGGAGGGACAGTCAGCCTCCTCGGAAGAAACCCAGGGGTCAAGTGCCCTATTGAAGTGCACTAGTGATAGAGGCAAGAACAAGCATTGACCTTCTTTTTTTTATGGAGCTCGTACTGAGTCGTCTCAGTTCCTCAAAGTGTGAGCTGCCAAACTACAGTGTGTTTTTGGACATCACAGGCATGTTCATCGTCAGCTTAGCTCAAAAATACTGCTTAACTAGGCAGTTTTTTGGTATAAATGCATTGGGAATCAACTCAGCTGAGAGTTTGGGTCTCAAAACCCTGCTGGGAAAAAAACACCAGCCTAAAATGGTTGGCTGGTTTTAGCTGGTCTTCAAGCCTATCTGGTTTGCAGGCTTTTTTAGATGGTTTGTCCACTTTTTTAGCTAGTCAGGCTGGGAAACCAACTGATTTACCAGCTGAACACCAGCTTGGCCAGGCTGGGAGCATTTTGGGCATCATAAATGTGTTCAGAGTAAATTCAGCTAACTTTGAAACCTAGTGAGCTGCCTACCTAGACATCTTTTCTGGACGTCAGCTCAAAAACGTAGCTAGACACTAACTGGCAGCAACGTAACTGAGCATAACCACGTTACAAGTCATGTCAGCTAAGAGATTGTGTCTCAAAACTAAGGGAACTAAATATGCAGCCAGCATTTCTTGGCCTAAACGGACTTTAAGTGATCTCAACTGAGAGATTGTGTTTTATAACCCAGTCAGCTGCCTACCTTGGCCTACTTTTTGGGCATCTTAGTATTCTGAGTATTCTGAGCACGTCAAACTCCAAACCTAGGGACTTGTCTATGTAAACTGCATTTGTGACCACAAAACCAGTCATAAGGGTCAGTTTTTTGAAACTGAGATTTATACATAGTCTGAAAGATGAATAAATAAGCTTTCCATTTATGTTTGGTTTATTAGGATAGAACAATATTTGGCAGAGATACATGAAATCTGAGGGTGCAAAAAAATCGAAATATTGAGAAAATCACCTTTAAACGAAGTTCTTAGCAATGCATATTACTAATCAAAAATGAAGTTTTGATATATTTATAGTAGGAAATTTACCAAATATCTTCATGGAACATGATCTTTACTTAATATCCTAATGATTTTGGCATAAAAGAAAAATATGTAATTTTGACCTATACAATATATTGTTGGCTATTGCTACAAATACACCTCTGCTACTTAAGACTGGTTTCGTGGTCCAGGGTCACATTTAGGCCATCATAGGCATCTTCAGAGCCAATTCAGCTCAAAAACTCCAAAACTTAGTCAGCTGCCAAACTATATAGTGTTTTTGGACATCATAGGCATGTTCGTAGTCAGCTTAGCTCAAAAATACTGCTTAACTAGACATTTTTTGGCATAACCGCATTACAAATCAACTCATCTCTCAGTTGTGAGACTGGGTCTCAAAAACTCTGCTGAAAAAAAAAAAAACACCAGCCTAAAATGGTTGGCTGAAAAACCAGCTAAATACCAGCTTGGCCAGGCTGGGAGACCTGCTATGCCCAGCTTAAACCAGCTAAGACCAGCTAACCAGATTAGGCTGTATTTGGCAGTAAATTCAGCTAGAGAAACTTCAAAACCTAGTAAGATGCCTACCTAGACAGCATTTCTGGAAGTCATGCGCATCAAGAGTCTGCTCAGCTCAAAAACATAGTTAGACACCAAGTGGCAACAATGTAACTGAGCATAACCACATTACAAGTCATCTCAGCTTTAGGATCTGAATATGTAGCCAGCATTTTGGACATCATAAATGTGTTCAGAGTAAATTCAGCTCAAAAACCTTGGGCTGTTTTCCAAGACAGCATTTTTGGGCCTAAATTGACTGTATTGTGTCTCAAACCCCAGTCAGCTGCCTACCTAGGCCTACCTTTTGGGCATCTTTAATGTATTCCGAGTGAGTTTAGGACTTGTCTGTATGTAGACAGCATTTTTTGGCATGATAAGGATGTTCAGATTCAATTCAGCTCAAAACTTCCAAAACCTAGTGAGCTGTCTATCTAGAAATCATTTTTGGATATCATGGACACCTTGATAGTCAGATAAAAAAATATTTGCTTATCTAGACAGTATTTATAGGCAAAACATAAGGAGCTGTTTTTGCCATAACCGGTTGGCTGGTTTTAGCTGGTCTTCAAGCCTTGTTATATCTAGTTTGCAGGCTTTTTAGGGTGGTTTGACCACTTCTTTAGCTAGTCAGACTGGAAAAACAGCTGAACACCAGCTTGGCCAGGCTAGGAGACCTGCTATGCCCATTTTAAACCAGTTAAGACCATCTTAAACCAGTTAAGACCAGCTAACCAGCATAGGCTGGATTAGCTTTTTTCCAGCAGGGAACCAAGAAAACTAACTATAGCCAGCATTGTGGGCATCATAAATGTGTTTAGAGTAAATTCAGCTAAAGAAACTCCCAACACCTAGTGAGCTGCCTACCTAGACAGCATTTGTGGATGCCAGCTCAAAAACATAGCTAGACACCAACTGGCAACAACGTAACTGAGCAACTGTGTCTCAAAACTAGGGGAACTAAATATTTAGCTAGCATTTTGGCCATCATGAATGTGTCATTTCATCTCAAAAACCAAAAGTTGCTTTCTAAGACAGCATTTTTGGGCCTAAACGGACTGCAAGTGATCTCAACTAAGAGATTGTGTCCTAAAACCCAGTCGACCTAGTGAGCGGCAAAACTACATAGTGTTTTTGGACATCACAGGCATAGTCAGCTTAGTTCAACATTGCTGAACTAGGCATTTTTTGGCATTTTGTCATTATGAATCAACTCAGTTGAGAGAAGGGTCTCAAAACCCTGCTGAAAAAAAACACCAGCACAAAATGGTTGGCTTGTTTTAGCTGGTCTTCAGGCCTGGTCACATCTATTTTGCAGGCGCTTTAGAAGGGTTTGACCACTTTCCAGCAATTTGGACATCATAAATGTGTTCAGAGTCAATTCAACTCAAAAACCTCAAGTTGCTTTCCAAGACAGCAGTTTTGGGCCTAAACAGACTGCAAGTGATCTCAACTGAGAGATTGTATCTTAACCCCAGTCAGCTGCCTACCCAGGCATACCTGCCTACCTCTGAGTGAGCACATGTCAAACTCCAAACATGGGACTTTTCTATGCAAATTGCATGTAGGGCATCATAAGAGCATAATCATCTTCAGGGTCAATTCAGCTCAAAAACTTAGTGAGCTGCCAAACTACAGAGTGTTTTTGGACATCATAGGCATGTTCATAGTCAGCTTAGCTCAAAAACATAGCTGAACTAGGCATAACTGCATTACAAATCAACTCAGTTGAGAGAGGGTCTCAAAACCCTGCTGAAAAAAAAACACCAGCCTAAAATGGTTGGCTGGTTTTAGCTGGCCTTCAAGCTTGGTCGTATCTAGTTTGCAGGCTTTTTAGAGGTGTTTGACCACTTCTGTAGCTAGTCAGGCTGGAAGACCAGCTGACTAACCAACTAAAACCAGCTGAACACCAGCCTGGGCAGGGTATGAGATCTGTTTTGCCCAGTTTAAACTAGCTAAGTTCAGCTAAGCAGATAGGCAGGGAACTTTGGGAGCTTTGGGGAAAAGCCAGCTATTTGGACATCATAAACATGTTCAGCGTCAATTCAGCTCGAAAATCTCATAATGCTTTCCAAGACAGCTTTTTTGTACCTAAATGGACTGCAAGTGATCTCAACTGAGATTGTGTCTTAAAATCCAGTAAGCTGCCTACCTAGGCCTACCTACTGGCATCTTAAGTGTATTCTGAGCACATTGCAAACTCCAAACCTAGGAGTAGATTGCATTGCATTGTCTATGTAGATTGCATTTAGGGCATCATAAGCATCTTCCAAGTCAATTCAGCTCAAAAACTCCAAAATCAGTGAGCTACCAAACTACAGAGTGTTTTGGACATCATAGGCATGTTCATAGTCAGCTTAGCTCAAAAATGCTGCTTAACTAGTCAGTTTTTGCCATAACTGCATTAGGAATCAACTCAGATGAGAGACTGGATCTCAAAACCCAGCCTAAAATGGTTGGCTGGTTTTAGCTGGTCTTCAAGCCTTGTTGTATCTAGTTTGCAGGCTTTTAGGGTGGTTTGTACACTTCTTTAGCTAGTCAGGCTGGAAAACCAACTGACTAACCAGATAAAACAAAATAAACGCTGGCTTGGCCAGCTAAAGAAACTCCAAAATCTACTGAGCTGTGGATGAAAAAATGCCATCTTAAAATGGTTAGCTGGTGGAAAAAAAAAAAAAAGCTTAAAATGGTTTGCTGGAAAATGGAAAACCAGCTGAACACCAACTTGTCCAGACTGGGAGACCTGCTGTGCCCAGCTTAAACCAGCTAAACCCAGCATAAACTGGATTTAGCTTTTTTTCCAGCAGGGAACCAAGAAAACTGACTGTAGCCAGCATTTTGGGCATCATAGAAAGAAATAATTTCTGGAAGTTGTATGTAAGAGTCTGGTCAACTTAAAAACGTAGCTAGTGGCAACAATGTAACTGAGCATAACCACATTACAAGTCAACTCAGTCTTGGAAACTGAATATGTAGCCAGCATTTTGGACATCATAAAAATGTCAATTCAGCTCAAAAACTCCAAAACCTATTGAGCTGCCAAACTACAGAGTGTTTTTGGACATCATAGGCATGTTCATAGTCAGTTCATAATCAATACTGTTTAACTAGGCATTTTTTTTTTTTTTTTGACATAACTGCATTACGAATCAACCCAGTTGGGAGACTGGGTCTCAAAACCCTGAAAAAAACACCAGCCTAAAATGGTTGGCAGGTTTTAGCTGGTCTTCAAGCTTGGTCGTGTCTAGTTTGCAGGCTTCTTAGAGGTGTTTGACCACTTCTTTAGCTAATCAGGCTGGAAGACCAGCTGACCAACCAGCTAAAACCAGCTGAACACCAACCCCGGCAGGGTACAAGACCTGCTTTTCCCACTTTAAACCAGCTAAGCAGATAGGCAGGGAATTTTAGGAGCTTAGGGAACAGCCAGCATTTTGGACATCAGCTTGAAAACCTCATATTGCTTTCCAAGACAGCATTTTTGGGCCTAAATGGACTGCAAGTGATCTCAACTGAGATTGTGTCTTAAAATCCAGTCAGCTGCCTACCTACTGGCATCTTGCTTATGTAGATCGCATTTAGGGCATCATGAGCATCTTCTGAGTCAATTCAGCTCAAAAACTCTAAAGTCAGTGAGCTACCAAACTACAGAGTGTTTTTGGACATCATAGACATGTTCATAGTCAGCTTAGGTCAAAAATATTGCTTAACTAGGCAGTTTTTCCATTACCACATTACAAATCAACACATTTGAGAGATTGAGTCTCAAAACCCTGCTGAAAAAAAAAAACACCAGCTTAAAATGCTTGGCTGGTTTGTCTTCCATCCTGGTGGTATGTAGTTTGTCAGCTTTTTAGGGTTGTTTGTCCATTTCTTCTGCTAGTCAGGCTGGAAGACCAGCTGACTAACCAGTTCAACCAGATGACCAGGCTGTGAGACCTCCTAGGCCCAGCTTAAACCAGCTAGCCAGCATAGGCTGCATTTAGTAGTTTTTTTCCAGCAGGGAACTGAGAAAACAGACTATAGCCAGAATTTTGGGCATCATAAATGTGTTCAGAGTAAATTCAGCTAAAGAAACTCTAAAACCTAGGGAGCTGCCTACCTAGACAGCATTTCTGGATGTTGTATGTGCGTTTAGAGTCTGCTTACCTCAAAAATGTAGCTAGACAGCAACTGGCAACAACGTAATTGAGCATAACCACATTACAAGTCATCTCAGCTTTGGGAACGAAGTATGTAGCCAGCATTTTGGACATAAAACATGTTCAGAGTCAATTTTGGGCATCTTCAGTGTATTCTGAGTGAGTTTAAGACTTGTATGTATAGTAATTTTTGGCATGATAAGCATGTTCAGACTCAATTCAACTCAAAAACTCCAAAACCTAGTGAGCTGCCTATCTAGAAATCATTTTTGGATATTATGAACAACTTCATTGTCAGCTAAGTAACTCTGCATCATAACTGAGCAGAACCACATTAAAAGTCATATCAGCCAGCATTTTGGGCATCATAAACGAGTTAATTCAGCTCGAAAACCTCAAGCTGCTTTCAAGACAGCATTTTTGGGCCTAAATGGACTGCAAGTGATCTCAAATAAGATATTGTATCTTAAAACCTAGTCAGTTGCCTACCTAGGCCTACCTTTAGGGCATCATAAGCATCTTCAGAGTCAATTCAGCTCAAAAACTCTAAAACCTAGTGAGCTGCCCATCTAGAAATCATTTTTGGATATCATGGACACCTTAATAGTCAGCTCAGAAACTCTGCTTAAAGTTATAAAGGACGTAGGCGTAGCGTAAGCTCTGGTGAGAAGTGATGAACATGGAAGCGCAGTAAAGAAGGCAATGGCTTGAGGGTGAATAAATCATGGGTTCATTTTCATTTTTGTGTGAACTATCCCTTTAACTAGACAGCACTTCTGCTCAAAACATAGGGAGCTGACCATGTAGCAAGCATTTTTGAATGTGCCTTGAACGTGTCAGTTGCATTGCTGCGTATGCAGGGTCAGAAAGCTCTCCAATTTCATCAAAAATATCTTAATTTGTGTTCTGAAGGTTTGGAACGACATGAGAGTAAGTAATTAAGGACTCTTAATTTTCATTTTTGGGTGAACTAACCCTCTAAAACCAAGTTTAGTATATGTTAGTGTAACTTATTTCCTACATCAGTGTGTTAATGTACTTGGAATATGTACTGAATCAAATAAACGTCTTATTTTTACTGACTAATTATGTGGTTTGGAAATGCATTGCTCTTACAAACTACAGAAACAAAATGAAGAATTAGATGTTTATTTCGACAACAGTAAAACAAAAACTCATTTATAACAATAAAAACCTCAGCAGACAAACATACTCAAACAAAATTAGAGCCTTTAACAGTGAAACAGATCAGTTGTCTCACAAACATAAATTGTTCACCATGCTAAGTCCATCTGAACTTTTTTGAATTCTCGTATAAACCCTCATCCTAGAATCACACACTCTCAGACAAAAAGGTACAAAAGCTGTGAGGTGGTACCTTTTCAAAAAATACTAATATGTATCATTAAGGTACTAATATCTACACTTTACATACTAATATGTAGCCTACCTTTAATATAAGATTCATCAATAAACAAGGTACAAATGTATACATCTGAAAAAGTACCGCCCCAGTAAGTTTTTGTACCTTTTTTTCTCAGACACTAGTTGTGCAGGTCAAATTCAAAACACGACCCAACACAACCATTTAGCTAGCGTAGGAGTAACCTGGCTATCAGGGAGACACTGTGCGCTGTCCAGACACGTCCAGCTCTTAATCCTCCAGATTTAATACATAACTGGAGCAAGTTCTGTGAGATCCAGACCTCTTGAGTTCACTATTACAGAAAACCCTGTCAGCGGAGGTGTTAAAAGACGGGAGAAACAGACTCGTTCTAGAACAACGTTCTGTTTTTCGCTTTCCTTTCAGTCCTCTCCATGTGCGCAGGCTCTCTCCACCTCAGTGATGGTTTTTGGGGTGTTTGCTGATAGGATGAGAGGTCCCCCGTGTTCTCGGATCACCACGTCGTCTTCGATTCGCACCCCAAGACCCCGGAATCGCTCTGGACATGAGCTGTCGTCCTCGCTGATGTACAATCCTGGGTGAAGAGAGCGAGAGATAAGAGTTTAGAGCTTCTGGTTTTTCGCAGTACAGCTCAAATGCTAAGAAGTTGAATGTTACTTTGAGCAGTATGCCAAAGTCCAACTGTTAATACAGTTTTTTCTAACATGGTGCTTTATGAATGTCCTTAACAAGAGCAGTCTTTTGGGAGTCAAAGTGCAAAACCAGACTACATCACTCTGATTGTAATCAACAAATCTGTCTGCACCTCAGGTGCCAAGTGCAGCGTGTTGCGACCTGCATTTAAATTACGGACGTCTTGGTCCAATTTTAGTTCAACAAGTCCAGCCACTGTTTATTTTGTTTTTATTCTAAATGACTGTAATAGTTGCATATGAGTCCCTCAGAGTGAAAAGATGGATCTCAAACTCATACAGTCATTATTGGAAAGGGTTCAAATAAACAAAAATGCTAAAAAAAACTAAAAAATTGTGTGACCTGAAGGATTTTTCTGAAGAACAGCGGGCAGTTTAACTGTTCAGGACAAACAAGGGACTCATGAACAACTGTCACTAAACAAAAAACAGCTGTGGATCATTCAGGTAACAACACAGTATTAAGAATCAAGTGAATGTAAACTTTTGAACAGGGTCATTTTTTATAAATTCAACTGTTATTTTCTCTTATAGACTATATGTAAATGTATTTTATGTGAAATGCCTTCTTCAAGTCAGTACTATATAAAAAATAAACATTTTGTATGATCCCTTTAATTTTGGTAAAATAATTAACATTTTGCAGATTCTGCAAGGTGTATGTAAACTTTTGACTTCAACTGTATATACTATGATAGCATTTATTAATACTTTGAATTAGCATTTATTTTTCTATTTTCAGTTTTCGTTTTAATTTAAGTCTTGATAATTAACGTTTTTTTAACAAGTTTTTGTACATCTAGTTCTCCATCTGATTTAAAATAATAATATAAAATGCTTTTTTATTGCTATGAATTTTGTTATATACACTACAGTAATATTCCATACTATTAATACTATTTGAGAGAATCAGTGTAATTTTAGTATTCATTATACACTTTTATATCATTTAGTAATACTTTCAATTAGCATTTCTTTTTGTATTTTCAGTTTTCATTTTAATTTAAGTTTTAGTAATTATGTTATGTGCTTTTTCATTTTTTTAATTCGTTTTTTTTTAATGTTTTTGTACATCTAGTTCATCTAGTTCTCTGTCTTACTAAATAAAAATGATTTAATGTAGAAATATTATAGGTTATTTATTACTATGAATTTAGTTTTTTTTTACACTTGTAAGATTGTAATAGGGATTAATTACATAATAATTTATAATTTAGCTCAAAGGGAAATCGAATATGATTCAATAGGGAATTTCTACAGAATCGCTGTTTTACGGCTGGTCAAGAGTCGACCTGCGATTCATTCACAAACCGTAACAGAAACTCTGCGATGGGTATTACTATCCAGGATATAGTGAAAACACTATATATTAGCACAGTAGCAAAATCAGCAGTTTAAGGCAGTAACTTGTAAGCACGAAACACAAGATACTTAATAAAAATATGAATTTATTAGATAAACCTAACACATACAAACTAATCTAACATAAACACGCATTCACACAGGTTGCAGAAAGAGAAAATGAGGAAAGAATGAGTTTAAAGGAATGAAAATATGAAGTCCCAAGTTATAGCAATGTGCATTTGCTTAGACCTGAACAACCATCAATCACTTAATTAACCCTCGTATTGAGTCTCTCAAAGAGGTTATTAAACTTTATATCAAAATGCACCAGTTCAGTAAGATTCTAGAGGTTACTTGCGCATTGCCTTTGGGAATTCCTTTGGTTGCGTCGCTTCAAAAAGGGTTTTCCCGAGGTTGCTGATTGGTTGGGGGTCGGTCAATGTGGTGTCTTCTTGGGCGTTGGCTGGATATGAGAGATGTGCGTGCGCTGTTAAAGTTCAGGTCAACGAAGACGTTTAAGTCGGTCGCGGCTTGCACAAACTTAACTAGACACGAAACTCTCAACGGAAAGAAATAAAAAAGGGATTTAAGAAAAAAAACAGAAGTGGAATGATCTCCTCATGTTTCCTTTAGATGAGGAGGCTGGCATTCAGGCCAGGCGGCGTCGAGACGCCGCGGCGCGAAGCACGTGAAGAGCGTTAGGAGTAAGAAAAGTTGCAAGAGAAGAGCGAGACATATCTCAGCCTCACCACTGCTGAGCAGAGCTAAGTCTCACATCCAAGAACTGACATCCAACGAAGGAAGTGAAAAACCACCTCCCGAAACATCACTAGCCTTCGCCACACAGCTCTTTCCTGCCACTGAAAGCAGAAACCCCATCCAAGCAGACCTTGGAACTGCACCTGGGTTGACCATCAAAGACCTCAACAAGCTGTCTAAAAGCATCAGCCAGTTTGACCCGAACTCCAAAGAGGGCCACGACATCCAGGCCCACCTGCAAGATATTAATTTTCATTTAGAAATGAGACCTCATGTGACTGACAGAGACAGGTTGTACCTCCTAAGAGCAACGTCAAGTGTCGAAGTACGAAACTTCATAGATCGACAACTCAGTCACACAAAGTCAAACTACCAGCTACTTTGTGAGGTCCTGATCAAAGAGTTTACAGACCCTGAGTCTGAATATGGACTGTTAACCGCCTTGGAGACCAAACAAGGTCGACAGGAGACGCCACAAACCTACTACAACCGACTCCGAAAAGCCTACTTCGGTGCACACAACAAACCTGACCTTGAAGAAGAGGTGAGCTTCAAAAGCCTTTTTCTGAAAAATCTGCACCCTGGAGTCAGTCGTCACCTCTGCGTCATGGCCTGTCCGCGCTCCATGACCATCCAACAGTTGCGCGATCTAACACAGAAGGCCTACACCAAGCAAAAGTTGACCTCAAAGAAAGGTAACAAAACCTCCACACTCTTGAACTCTGTAACCAAAGACTCACGCCTTGCACTGGACGACACCCAGTGGCATCACAACACCCGAGTCTTCCATCAAGAGCAAAGAGAACGTGAGCCCCATGCCCGCATCCTCCACCAATATGTAGTATATCAGCGCGAATCAAACAATTTGGGAGAGTCGATTAGAAGTAAAAACACTCCAGACTCACATTCCACAAGAGGCCCCCCCCATCATAAATCTGACGTTTCATAGCCTGACGCCAGAACGCCAGCCTGAAGCAGACCTAACTAACCAAGAACTTGCAAAATTAACACAAAGACACTTCTTCATAATCAAATCCTTCGAATAAGGAGATTGTCAAATTTGGAGCAAGTAACCAAGATTAATGGTCAAAGAGATGCACATTTTGAGCATCACATGATTAAAGTCATTAGCGATATGGTTGGTTTTCCCTCACACACAGGACACAACGGAAATTCCTTCCCTAAACTTTTGACCTCCCAGCTTAGAGAACAGACCCTCACAGAAGGGCACAGAAAACTGTCTATTGATGTACATATGCACCCAAAATTATGCTTAAAGGACTCATGAGCAACTCATCATTTCTCTGCATAATTTCCTATTCATATATGTAACCCATACATTTGTCTATTATGTTTTAATCACTCATTGTGTATGTCCCTTTTGATAACTCTTGAATAGTTTAATGGTTTATATTGATGTTTGATATGTCTGAGTTGGAAATCGCATTCTCAAAATGTTCCTGTAATTCAATTCTTTGCGAAATGTATTATAGTCTTGTTATAGAAATCATGTCCAAATTTATCTCTGCAAAGAGCGGGAATTTGGGATCACGGGACTAATAAGATAACATTGTGATTTGTGGTTTGGAAGGTGAAACCAGCAGCCCACCGGAGTTCAGCCAATGTTCTAATTGGTCAAGACATCATTTTGGGAGGTGTCCAAAGGCTGAGTTTAAAAACTCAAGGACACCCTCAAATCTCTCTCTTCTCTTGCAACTTTTCTTACTCCTAACGCTCTTCACGTGCTTCGCGCCGCGGCGTCTCGACGCCGCCTGGCCTGAATGCCAGCCTCCTCATCTAAAGGAAACATGAGGAGATCATTCCACTTCTGTTTTTTTTCTTAAATCCCTTTTTTATTTCTTTCCGTTGAGAGTTTCGTGTCTAGTTAAGTTTGTGCAAGCCGCGACCGACTTAAACGTCTTCGTTGACCTGAACTTTAACAGCGCACGCACATCTCTCATATCCAGCCAACGCCCAAGAAGACACCACATTGACCGACCCCCAACCAATCAGCAACCTCGGGAAAACCCTTTTTGAAGCGACGCAACCAAAGGAATTCCCAAAGGCAATGCGCAAGTAACCTCTAGAATCTTACTGAACTGGTGCATTTTGATATAAAGTTTAATAACCTCTTTGAGAGACTCAATACGAGGGTTAATTAAGTGATTGATGGTTGTTCAGGTCTAAGCAAATGCACATTGCTATAACTTGGGACTTCATATTTTCATTCCTTTAAACTCATTCTTTCCTCATTTTCTCTTTCTGCAACCTGTGTGAATGCGTGTTTATGTTAGATTAGTTTGTATGTGTTAGGTTTATCTAATAAATTCATATTTTTATTAAGTATCTTGTGTTTCGTGCTTACAAGTTACTGCCTTAAACTGCTGATTTTGCTACTGTGCTAATATATAGTGTTTTCACTATATCCTGGATAGTAATACCCATCGCAGAGTTTCTGTTACGGTTTGTGAATGAATCGCAGGTCGACTCTTGACCAGCCGTAAAACAGCGATTCTGTAGAAATTCCCTATTGAATCATATTCGATTTCCCTTTGAGCTAAATTATAAATTATTATGTAATTAATCCCTATTACAATCTTACATAATTGGTGGAGAGAATGCGGGCAGTTTAATCTAAATTGTAAGCACAACCAAGTTATTTAATATTTTCTATTTCTGTGGATGAGAGCGTCTGAGTCTAGACTGTATGTGCGTGTGTGTGTGTGACGTAAGCAGCGCGGCCGCCCGCTTGAATGAATGAAACCTAGAGTGAATGCAGAGGACGGTAACTCGAGAACGTCTCTCTACTTTTTAAACTGTAGTAAGTGAGTTTAAAGTTAAGGTCTGAGATCGTACAATAAGGTCGAAATTGAGCGTGTCCCTCATTTTCTGTAATGCCTTATCTATAGTTGAATTAATGTCATTGCGTGTTCCAGTGCCATTCAATTGCTATATTCCCGGCAGGGAATCTCAGTCACCGTTAGCTGAACGGAGCTAAACTACAGTAAATAAAAGTGAAAATAAATCGACGGATAAAGAATAGTTTGAGCGTGTCCCTCAATCTATTTTTAAAGGCCTTATTATTCATAGTTTAATTGTCAATGCGTGTTCCATTGTCAAAGCAACTATGTAATTTGACTCCCCTGGTTAAACATTAGAAATAATGCTTGCCTGTTTGTGTCTGTTCACTAAGTGAAACAGTGCGATTTAAACGGGAGTGTTTTAAATCTTGATCAAGTAAAGTTTAACTCTAAACAACAGCGAATAAAATCTGTTGTGTCTACGTGCTCAGAGAAACTGGCATGGAGATTTACGATCCGCTGAGATCAGTTATTATTTTGTTTCCTCAATTGCAGCGCCAAGCTGCCACTTAAATAAAGTTTAAATCCAACTCTGAACGAACTAAGAGTTTAAAGCGCCACATCGCAAAACCAACTAGAAGTGATGTTGTTAGGTAAACAGTGCTGAAATGCGCTGCCATTTCATGTAACATTCTTAACTGAACTTGCAATGTAATGCTTCATGTGCTTAGCTCACTATGGCTCTGGCTCACTATAGTTTGTTTTGGTTGCCGTAGCTACGATGGTGACTCGGAAGTCTTAACCTACTTCCGGAGCAACTCTGAACTGCACGCGCAGCACATTGACGTCATACTATAAACAAACTCTACTGTGTTGCTATTGCTAAGCTAACGAAACTGTTGCTTTTACATTGAAGTCTATGCTAAAGATTAGCCTCAAAGGTTAGCAGTTAGCATTAACATCCAGTGGTTGAATACAGTGTGTGTGGGCAAAGCTAAAGTGATTTAACCCTTTAAACCTCTGAACTAATACACCTGTTGGTCTATTTTTCTGTCCTATTTCTCAATTTTCTAACTTTACCACTTTATATGCATTTTACTAGAAAGGGGAATATTACTTCACAATTATTAATTGTGACAAATTCAAATTTAATTCAAACATTAAATTTATTTGGACTCATTTGAATTTCCTCATCTGGTCATTTCATATGATCATTATTTCTAGTATTCTCTCTTTTAGGTCAATCATTTTAGGTACTAATAAGCCTTGAACTTTGAAAGTTAAGGGCAACTTATTTTACCTAATTGATTTGTTACTCCTATCAACAGATTCTATTCAGAATCACACCTACTCATTACTTCATTGCGTTTTTACCCCTATTTCTTCCTCTCTTGGTTATACAATTAACCTCCATTTTTATTTTATTTTATTTAGTTATTTATTTTGTTTTATTTCCTACTGCATTTAATTTCATTTTGATTATTTTGCCATTTATTACTTTTAATTTCATTCTACTTTACCTTTCTCCTTTACCTCCTTGTATCCTAGCTTGGGAACGACACACCTGAGCTTCAATAGGAGACACTGTTATCCCTCACTACGAGTTCAAATAAATTAGAAAGACAACTCTCTTTCACTCAAATTTTATTGTTGTTTTATTAGTTGTGCACCAACTATAAACAACGTTCTACTCTGGTTGGGTTTAACAGCCACGCAGCCTGTGAGTGGACCCGATCCACTCAATTTACTGAGTCTCCTTCCCTTCCCTTCTACCCAAGTCTCTCCTTCTTTCTTTCTTCTTTACTCCTCACATTTGCAGGGACCTGTAAGAACCATCAATCGATTCTAAGTGAATGAAATGCAAAATCTTGTCAAAGAACAGTAATCATCCTTATGAATTTGATTGTAATCAAACCCTCCTTCTTCTTCCTAACCTCCCTGAATTTGAAAACGCATTCCAAATTTTTGCATCTCATCCCATACTGAGATCAATTTTTAGAGTTAAGTGTTGAACACCAGTCGCTTTCGAAGCCTCCTTAGTAAGCGGTCCAACTGTAAGGTGTTTTGGTGTCAATCCTGTCAGACTAAGAAAAGAGATACCAGCATTATTATTATATTCTCACGTCTCGAACAGAGATATAATAATATTGTTTACCTTTTTACAAAATCTAAGCAACATTCCTCCCATTGGAAAAGAGAATTGTTTTATTTCACTGAAGTGTTTTCACCTTTTTCTCTTGTTTTCTTTCCTCTTCCTCATTAGAGTGACGAAGTCTTCACATCCCTAGTCTACCTAGACACCCTGAGACCAACACTATCATCGCCACACTTCGTTAGGGGTTCACAATCACTGACACAACACTTAGTTGTCCCACCACACATAGGCTTCTACTTCACACAGATCTGTGTCAGTCTCCCTTCTCCTCAGCGTGCAAACATGCCGCAGACTGCAGACCCCCTTGCCCACGGGGAAGATGTGAACACTTGGCTGAGAGGCATGACGGACAGCCTCACCCCCAAGACCTTTGAACTGTTATTATTCTTAATGAGAAGGTTCCTGACACAAGATTCAAGCCAGAACAACAACCACGAGGAGCTAGTCAAAATCACCAGCTCCCTAAGCGATGCCTTCACAACCCAGCTGAAACTGAGCGACAAGCACATCACCCATCTTCAAGAGGAGCTGTCACGTGCTCAACGCCGCATAGACAAGCTGGAAGTGAAAGTTCAAGATCAACTCAAAGCACCCAACGAGAGGGAGCAGGAAACAACGGAACAAGTTAAAAAGCTCCAAGCAGCCCTGGCAACAGCTCAACTTGACCAGCAACAAGCAAAGGCTGCCCAGGGAGACCTGGTAAACAGACTTCAGTATGCCGAACAGCTACTAGAGAAAGCCAAGAACGACATCAGCAACAAGAATGCTGAAATCAGTGCCTTAGAAAACCACCTTGAAAGGTACAGCACTGAAATAGACAATCTGACCCAACATCTAGACAATGCCAACAATGAGCTCTACGTGGTCAGAAAAGAGTTAAAATATGCTTATGAACTGGAACAAGAGCCAAGAAGAGCGAAGCATATCTCAGCCTCACCACTGCTGAGCAGAGCTAAGTCTCACATCCAAGAACTGACATCCAACGAAGGAAGTGAAAAACCACCTCCCGAAACATCACTAGCCTTCGCCACACAGCTCTTTCCTGCCACTGAAAGCAGAAACCCCATCCAAGCAGACCTTGGAACTGCACCTGGGTTGACCATCAAAGACCTCAACAAGCTGTCTAAAAGCATCAGCCAGTTTGACCCGAACTCCAAAGAGGGCCACGACATCCAGGCCCACCTGCAAGATATTAATTTTCATTTAGAAATGAGACCTCATGTGACTGACAGAGACAGGTTGTACCTCCTAAGAGCAACGTCAAGTGTCGAAGTACGAAACTTCATAGATCGACAACTCAGTCACACAAAGTCAAACTACCAGCTACTTTGTGAGGTCCTGATCAAAGAGTTTACAGACCCTGAGTCTGAATATGGACTGTTAACCGCCTTGGAGACCAAACAAGGTCGACAAGAGACGCCACAAACCTACTACAACCGACTCCGAAAAGCCTACTTCGGTGCACACAACAAACCTGACCTTGAAGAAGAGGTGAGCTTCAAAAGCCTTTTTCTGAAAAATCTGCACCCTGGAGTCAGTCGTCACCTCTGCGTCATGGCCTGTCCGCGCTCCATGACCATCCAACAGTTGCGCGATCTAACACAGAAGGCCTACACCAAGCAAAAGTTGACCTCAAAGAAAGGTAACAAAACCTCCACACTCTTGAACTCTGTAACCAAAGACTCACGCCTTGCACTGGACGACACCCAGTGGCATCACAACACCCGAGTCTTCCATCAAGAGCAAAGAGAACGTGAGCCCCATGTCCGCAACAGCTATCAGCCCAACTGCTGGGAAAAGCCATGGGACCAGCCACACTTCTCAAGAAACCCAAAAGAAAGGATCAGCTGGAAACCTAACTGGACGTGCAAAGCCAAACGACCGGCTTTTCCAACAACAACTAGAGTGGGTAAGCAAAGACAGAACCCACATCAGCACCACTAAGACACCCACAGTGCTAAGTCTACACAAGAACAAGACTGTTCACCCTCAGAAGACATGGAACAAGTCATGAAACAACTGAAAGAGTTCCTTGAAAACCAGCTAGACACAAATGACTAGAAACAGAAGTCATGCTCGCTGTGACCAGCGACAGAACGGAAGGCCGACAATCACCTGGGATCATCAGATCAATCATCAGAGATGACAAGCACCTGTTCAACAACCACACAGAACAAACAAGTCTCTCACGGCCAACCGCTGATGAAAACTCTGAGGTACCAAAGAACATCACCTCAGTCACCCATCACTTCCAAAGAAACTGTCAAATGAACTTCAACTCCATGAACCACATTCATGTCTGTGCAACAGCAACCACTAAAGCACAGAAGGTCAGAAAGTCTGCCACAACCAGAAGGCATCACAAGTGAAATGCAACATAGGAGACAAAGTTTTGCACCCCAGCTTCACACAGCCATGCCAAACTACCTCCGACTGTCTGCTAAAGAACTTCCTGCCTTGCTGGACTGACCCCCATCTGAACACACCCTCATCCAAGCCAAGGATGCAGAGAGCATCTTCACCGACCTACAAGAAAAGGGGGAGCCAAAACAGACTGAAACAGATCTGACCATACATACACTACACAATTAACTTTCACACCCAGAGGTAACCACACCTACTGATAACACCTTTGACAAACATATTCTTCCCACGAGTAGAATATTCAAATCTCAGTTTAACATAGTTTTACAACATGCAACTAGCCTCACCCCAGGTAGAACACCTGACACTATGTTAAGGTACATGACACATCAGCTGCACCTGCCATCCTAGCTCAATAGTACTCGCAACCCTGACTAGGAAAACCCGCAGCTAATTTTCTTTGTTTTGTTTTTTTCCTCTTGCCTATCGCTTTCCTTCCCCTCTTACTTTAGCAGGTGAAACTCCTAGCCACCCTACAAGGGTCAAAGTCTGATATTAGGATTGACTTGCCACACCTAATATCCGCAAGCCATTCTAAACTGAATGGGAGCCAGAGAGCTCCATGCAAGATAGGTCAAATCATTTTACCACAGATGTCACCAGAACGTCTCTAAATTTAAAACCTTAAATAAACAAACAAATTTAACCACAAAATTTGATCAAAGCATCGTTATACGAGAACAAATTTGAACAACAATTTCTATGTGAATTCGACCATTTTCCAGGTACTACATGTACCCGAATAACGTAATGCCATGCACCGGTACAGTAACTGTCCTGGAAGTGTTGTCTTGTTGTTTGCTGTGTTTGTGTCTGCTTCTTCTGCCTGTGTTTCTCCAGCGCTCGTCGATGTCTTCTGCCAACAACACATCACCGATCGAAAGGGGGATATGTAGTATATCAGCGCGAATCAAACAATTTGGGAGAGTCGATTAGAAGTAAAAACACTCCAGACTCACATTCCACAAGAGGCCCCCCCCATCATAAATCTGACGTTTCATAGCCTGACGCCAGAACGCCAGCCTGAAGCAGACCTAACTAACCAAGAACTTGCAAAATTAACACAAAGACACTTCTTCATAATCAAATCCTTCGAATAAGGAGATTGTCAAATTTGGAGCAAGTAACCAAGATTAATGGTCAAAGAGATGCACATTTTGAGCATCACATGATTAAAGTCATTAGCGATATGGTTGGTTTTCCCCTCACACACAGGACACAACGGAAATTCCTTCCCTAAACTTTTGACCTCCCAGCTTAGAGAACAGACCCTCACAGAAGGGCACAGAAAACTGTCTATTGATGTACATATGCACCCAAAATTATGCTTAAAGGACTCATGAGCAACTCATCATTTCTCTGCATAATTTCCTATTCATATATGTAACCCATACATTTGTCTATTATGTTTTAATCACTCATTGTGTATGTCCCTTTTGATAACTCTTGAATAGTTTAATGGTTTATATTGATGTTTGATATGTCTGAGTTGGAAATCGCATTCTCAAAATGTTCCTGTAATTCAATTCTTTGCGAAATGTATTATAGTCTTGTTATAGAAATCATGTCCAAATTTATCTCTGCAAAGAGCGGGAATTTGGGATCACGGGACTAATAAGATAACATTGTGATTTGTGGTTTGGAAGGTGAAACCAGCAGCCCACCGGAGTTCAGCCAATGTTCTAATTGGTCAAGACATCATTTTGGGAGGTGTCCAAAGGCTGAGTTTAAAAACTCAAGGACACCCTCAAATCTCTCTCTTCTCTTGCAACTTTTCTTACTCCTAACGCTCTTCACGTGCTTCGCGCCGCGGCGTCTCGACGCCGCCTGGCCTGAATGCCAGCCTCCTCATCTAAAGGAAACATGAGGAGATCATTCCACTTCTGTTTTTTTTT
>NC_133361.1:52429515-52485116 GCF_049309525.1 Garra rufa
AATGTGATCAAATGAAAATATCACGTAATTTGCAAAAAAGCATTTCATTTTTATTTTTGGTCAAATATGCCAAAACAGAACTGCAATATGTTTTATGATTGTATACATATTTATTATTATTTGTCTAATGTCATTAATTGATAAAACACTAATCATGAAATCAATATTTTAAAATGCAATCAAATGAAAATGTAATTTGCAACAAAGCATTTCCTTTTTTCTTTTTTTTTTTGTCAAATAAGACAACACAGAGCTCCATTAATTAAAATGTGGATGAAAAATAGCTTTGTATGATTTATATATATTATATAATGTACAGTATTTTCCATTTTATTTTTTTCTGGAATCTGTGTTTTATGATTTAGTACATATTTATTGTTATGTGTCTAATGTAATTAGTTGATAAAATTCTAATAATTGAATTTGTACCAAATCATTTAATGTTTATTATTTTGTCAAATAAGACAATTCATACATTGAAATGTGAAGTAAAAAAAATCTTAGATTTGTTTTTTTAAATATTAGCATCAGTGCTTTACAAATTTACATTTTAGTCATAATTTCTTTCCAGTTTTGGTGGTTTGTCATGAAGATCTTTGCAATTCAGTATGCATTTGACAGTAGTTTTTCTCAAATGATACGGTGAACAGGTTTGAAGTGACTGTCAGTGCTTTAGATTCATGCTACTGTACATGACCAGCAACTGTGGCAGATCTGTTATATGATATTTTGTAAAGATGACCACTTTCTGTGTTTTCATTTGTCTGTAGGGAAGCTGTCCATGTGATGGAGCCCCCAAAGCAGCGCCAGCGCCAGAACCCAAACCTGCCCCTCCATCTGAGAGCGACGAGAGTGAATTAGGTATGTTGACTCTAATATCTCCTTTAATATCTTTTGTTTGCTCCTCATATGCTATCTTGACATGCCATCGCTCTGGCCTTTTTTGTGGGATTGGTAATAGCTCTGAACTTTCACTAAACTTTTCCAGCTATTGCTGATGTCACCTGCCTCACGATTTCTCGCTCTATGGCAAAGTGCGACATCAGCTTCATTTTTGATATTCAAACTAGCGCAATCAGTAGACAATGTAACCCTATATGAAGCTCTAAAATTAAGCTTTAAAGCCACATTGAAGTCTGTTTTGCAGTATCTTGGAAAATAGAGGCTGAAATCTTTTGACTCTAGGGGTAAAAAAAAGAGAAGCTTTTGCGTCTACCTAAAGTTCTGAAAGTAAAGAAGCTGTTCAAAGATGCAATAGTCACTGATGTTTTGTTAGTAACCATTTGAACCTCATTAAAGTCTGTATACATTTACATTTAGACATTAAGCTGATGCTTTTATCCAAAGTGACTTACAAAAGAGGACAATGGAAGCAATCAAATTAAACAAAAGAGCAAAAACGTGCTATGACAAGTCTCATTTAGCCTAACGTAGTACACGTATCGAGGGTTTTTTAAATTATATAATAAATAAGAAGAAAATAGATAGAATAAAAAAAGAAAAAGCAAGCTAGTATTAGAGGCCTCAAAATAGATAGCTAGAATACAACAAGAACAGAGAAGCTAGTGTTCGTATTTTTTTTTTTTTTTAAGAAAACAAGTAGTAAGTAAATTAATACAGTATAAGTCTGAAAGGGCAAGTTTTTTTAATTTTTTAAAGAATAGATCATACAAATTCATCACTGATTGAGGTGCACTACTCTTCAAAACCGTTCGTAAGATTTTTTATGTTTTTGAAAGACGTCTCTTATGCTTCCCAGGACTGCATAAACACCATAAAAACATAAATATTGTAAAATATTCTTATTCAAAATAACAAAAAAAAATGTAAAATTAGGAAATACTTTTACTATTTAAAATAACTGTTTTCTATGTGAATACATTTTAAAATGTAATTTATTCTTGTGATGCAAAGATTAATTTTCAGCATCATTACTCTAATCTTCAGTGTCACATAATTCTTTAGAAATTATTCTAATATGATGATTTGCTGCTCAAGAAACATTATCAGTGTTGAAAACAGTTGTACCGTTTCATTTTTTTATGGAAATGGTCATAAAAAATGTCAGGGTATTTTGATGAATAGCAGCTGTTTGAAATAGAAATCTTTCAGAACATCATAAATGTCTTTACTGTAACTATTGATTCATTTAATGCGTTCTTGTTGAATAAAAGTATTGATTTAAAAAATAAAAAAAACTAGTGACTGCTGTAGTGTATATATTATGTTGCAATCCCTAAAAATGCTACCAGCTAACTGGCCAGTAAAGCTTGACTCTGCAATTGCAATAAATTTTTATCTAATTTCTGATTTGGTGTGTTTTATTATTTGCTGATGTCTACTTAAACTGTTACGTGAACTTATCTGGCATTAATTTCTCCAGAAATTGACGATGAAGGAGTGATTGAACCTGACACAGATGATCCTCAAGAGATGGGCGATTTTGAAAACCTGGAGGTAACTGCAGTGAACACAATATCAAGAAAAATCAACCTTTTCCATAATATTTTGAGATGAGAGTTCATTGTACTATAAAAGTAGACTGGAATGTGCAAAACTTAAAGCTTTCTCCTGAGTCTAGAAAGACCATTTATTGAAGTTTGTACTTTGTAAATCTGAACAGATTTTATACTTGCCGACTTTAGAAAAACTCTGCATCATACACTAAATGACTGAGGATTTTAGATTACCAGACTTGCAAGCCATTCTGGCTCAAAATATTAAACATGTTTAAGTTTATTATCTGGTTAGACCATCATACAATACGTGATTTTCTATGAAATCTATCAACTGACTCTGACTTCGAATGATTAGTGTCAACTTCTCCAGACTGTAAATCCGTGCAAAAAATCTGGGCAAAAGTCGTGTGGTGTATGCCAGCATTGAGCTACCAAAACGTTCCAAACATAATTAAAGAGCTGGGGTTAGAAAAGTTAGTGTGCATGTGCATAATTTTAGTAATTATGAACAAAATATTTGAACAGGTAATTGTACTCTTACTAATACTAATTACATAAATAATGATTATTAGTGGGTTTCCACTCAAAAGATGCCACAATTGCCGCAATGTTTGAGAAAAAAATTCATTCATTTTGGGCTGAAAAAAAAACAAACAGAAAAAAAGTCCTGCTAAATCCAAACCTGTGAACCTGTGTACATAGATTTTTCAAAGGTACAGTAGCACAAAACGGATCAGATTGAGGGTGAGAAACTACATTAAGCAAGTCTTGACTAACATTGTAATTTGACTGGATTAGACTCCTTTAAATCAATGGCACTTTTTAAACAAGACATCAGGGGCTTTCGCACCACATAGTTCTAGGAACTAGCCAGCATGGTGGTTCATAGAGAATCAGTTTCCCCCTCAGGCTTTTCCTGGTTACGTTCGCACCGGCAGCAGGACAGCGACGTCTTTATATGTGTGGCATTTACAAACATCAGCAATGGAGCTGTTTTTGTGGGTGTTTTTATACAGATTGATCTGACAGCTGAATAAATAATCATTCCGTTAATGTATGGTATGTTAGAATAGAACAATATTTGGTCGAGAAAATCTGGAATCTGAGGGTGCAAAAAAGTCTAAATATTAAGAAATTTGCCTTTAATGTTGTCCAAATGAAGTTCTTGGCAATGCATATTATTAATCAAAAATGAAGTTTTGATAAATTTACAGTAGGAAATTTACAGAATATCTTCATGCAACATCTTTACTTAATATCCTAATGATTTTTGGCATAAAAGAAAAAATTCTAATTTTGACCCATACAGTGTATTGTTGGCTATTGTTGGCTATTGCTACAAATATACCCATGCTACTTAAGGGTCACATATAAATGCACAATTTATGCGATCAAAAGAGCGTGAAAATCTGACTAAATGTCCTGTGACAACATGCAGTGTTACATATCTTATAGGCTGAGAAAAGACTAGTCACTTGCGTCACTAGTAGTTCCTGTAGAACTGTTTTAGACCCGACTCTCAAGTAGGACTCCAAACTGAGTTCCTAGAACCAATTACGTTCCTAGTTCCTGCCGTGCAGACATGGCAAAAAGCGGGAATGTCCCCCAGTAGTTCTAGGAACTATAAAAAAAAGTTCCTTCAGTGTGAAAGCCCTATCTATTGATGCAATGACTTTGGTGTTATTCAAAATACTGTTATAATGAACCGTATGTGCTTGTGATTAAAGTTTCTGAAGTCTTTCATCAAGCTCCTAGTGTGAAGTTAAATTATGTTAAGTTAAAATGTTTTTTAATGTCAGGTCACAGATGAGATGATGGACCAGGCCAATGAGAAGAAGATGGAGGCTATTGAAATGTTGGGAGATGGTGAGCTGCCTTATAACTGAAATTATGAAATCTGTATAATGTAGACATAGTTTAGGTTTCCTTCCAGTTTATGATAAAATAATGGGGTTCAACAATGCTTGCAAACTTTTCAGGTGATCTACAGAAAGCTCTAGACCTCTTCACTGAGGCGATCAAACTCAACCCGAAACTGGCCATTCTGTATGCCAAAAGAGCCAGGTACTAACCGATCCCTGTTTTGGTTTTTATCCACCTGGTTTGACTGGCTGTTGATTCCCTTTGTCTGTTTGTGTCTTTCAGCGTATATGTGAAAATGCAGAAACCCAACGCTGCCATCAGAGACTGTGACCGAGCCATCAGCATCAATCCAGACTCAGCCCAGCCTTATAAATGGAGGGGAAAGGCACACAGGTAACACAGCACAGCTAGATTTTCATGGAAGAGGTCTGATTTCTGTTTGGACACTTGTGTTGCACTCAGTGCTTTGCTCCTGATAAAGATCTCTTGCGCTTACAGGTTGCTTGGCCACTGGGAGGACTCTGCTCGAGACTTGGCAATGGCCTGTAAGCTGGACTATGATGACGAGGCCAGTTCCATGCTAAAAGAAGTCCAACCAAAGGTATCTGTGCTGAACTTGTTTATGACCGTTCCCCAAAGACATATGAGTTGGTGTAAGTCTTTTTTGGTGAACAGTTATGTTCTTTTGCCATTTGGAGTACCCTCCTAATTTAATAATATAGTCATACCAATGGTTTCAATTGTAAGTTTACACTACCAGTCAAAAGTTGGTGAACAGTAAGTCGTCTCTTCTGCTCACAAGCCTACATTTGTTTGATCAAAGTACAGCAAAGAAACAGTAAAATTAAGAAATATTTTTTTATTTTAAATAACTGTTTTCTATTTGAAGATATTTTAAAATTAATTTTTTCCTGATTTCAGCATCATTACTGCGGTCTTCAGTGTCACATGCTCCTTCTGAAATCATTCTAATATGCTGGTTTGCTGTTCAAAAAACATTTATTATTATTATAAAACAGCTGATTCTTTGAGGATTCTTTGATGGATGGAAAGATCCAAAGATCTGCTTTTATCTGAAATAAAAATCTTTTGGAACATTATACACTTTTTTTTTTTCATTATATATCTTTTTTTGGGAATGACATTATAGAAATGAATACTTTTATTTAGCAAGGATGCTTTAAATTGATCAAAAGTGCTAAAGAAATGTTAAAAAAAAATTTCCAATTCAGATAAATCTTCTGAACTTTCTATTCACCATCAGTTTTCTACATAATAACAATAACATTTTTTTTAGCAGCAAATCAGAATATTAGAATATTTAATGACTTTAATATTTTAAAAACATCAAAAGTGTTTTTATAAATATCATGAATTTTCATCATTTATTTGGCATTTTTAAATTACTTTCTGAACTTGATTTTGATTCAGTCATGATAGATTACATGGGTTTCTTATATAATTTCCTGTTTTATAGTTTTCATGTCACATGGCAACAAAATGGCTTCCCTCGTGTTGAATATATATTGTACCATAATTTCATAATATTGAATTCCACTTTTAATGTTTTTTTTTTTTAAATAAATAAGTAAATACATGTGGACACATTTTCACTATAGCTTACATTACTGACCCAAATACACCATCGCTTAAAGTTTAGGGTTGATAAGGCGTTTTAATGTTTTTGAACGTAAAATCCTAAGCTCACAGAAGCTACATGTATTTTATACAAATAAATTAAAACAGTATTATTGTGGAATTTAATTCAAATGTGAAATAACTGTTTTCTATTTGATTAAATTTTAGAATGTAATACATTCCTGTGAAACTATTTATTTTTTCAGGATTCTTTAATAAATAGAAAGTTCAAATGAACAGCATTTATTTAAAAAAACAAATGTCTTAACTGTCAGTTTTGAAAAAAAAAAAAAAAAAGTGCATCCTTGGGAAAAATCCACAAAAATAAAATCTTACTGACTCCAAAATCTTAAGAAGTAGTGTATATTGAAAATATACAATTTATATCTTAAAATAGCATTTAAGTGCTAGTGATTGATTGAAAATCATTACTAATATTGTGACACTGCAAAATAATGGTTATTTAAGCTTGAGTACATTTGTGGAAAGCAAACTGAGTGTGCAGAAACGTCGATGTATCTCATGTGATCCCACCTCTCCCTCGCAGGCCAACAAAATCATTGAGCACCGGCGCAAATATGAACGCAAGCGTGAAGAACGAGAGATCAAAGCACGGCAAGAACGAGTGAAGAAAGCGAAGGAGGAGCACGAGAGAGCACAGAGGGTAAGAAATCTATTGATTTGCATCTAGCCACTGAATCTGTATTTTCTGCTCATTCAGTCCTGTTAATGTGCATCTGTGTGTGCAGGACGAGGAAGCCAGACAACAGTCCGGAGGGGCACGTGGAGGATTCCCAGGATTCCCTGGTATGTACTATTAAACTATACATGTATGTAATACGCCATATTGATTTGTCAAACATAAGAGAGAGAACTGCAAGCATAAAGATTAAACATTTTTGAAATTGTATCATTGATGTTAATATTTGTTGTGGTCCTATAGGAGGTGCTGGTTTCCCAGGTGGAGCTCCTCCGTTTGGAATGCCGGGACTTAACGAGTTATTTAATGACCCAGAGGTTCTCATGGCCATGCAGGTGAAGTTAACCACATACTGCTGAGCACCAGGAGCAAAGAGATAGTTCACCCAGAAATGAAAATTCTGTCATTAATTACTCACCCTCATGTCGTTCCAAACCTGTAAGACCTTTGCTCATCTATAGAAGACAGATAAAGATATTTTTGATGAAATCCAAGAGTTTTCTGACCCTGCATAGACAGCAACAACTACCATGTTTAAGACCCAGAAAGGTAGTAAGGACATCATTAAAATAGTCCAGGTTTAACCAAAATGTTATGTAGCTACGAGAGCACTTTTTGTGTGCAAAGAAAAGAGAAATAATTACTTCATGTCAGACTTCGACACACTGAAGTCTGATAAATTAATGAGTTTTCATTTTGGGGTGAACTGTCCCGTTAATCGCTATTACTATTGATCATATTTTGGGTTACTTGGTTTAGTTAGCAACCATATAGACCTTTTTTTTCTGGATAAATGATGAGTGCCGCATTACGAATTCTAACCTCTGATTGGATACACTTTTGTTACGGTCTCCATAGGAACCCGTTTAAATAGCGCCCATCTGTTTTTAATGTAGCTAATGTTCCTCTTATACTCTGCATTGAAATGTTTTCTTTCATCTTGAAAGTCTTTGGCTGTACATTGCAAGTTTTTCCTCAGTTGTTCTGATCAAACATTTTATGATATTGTGCTTTTTCTTCAACACCCTCATTTTTTCTGGTACAACACGTTTAGGCTAAGAAATAAGCCTGCCAGCTGTGTCTCTAGGAACTTTTAATGTCTTGGAAATCTTCATATAGCCTTTGACTTTCTAAAGTAATGCAAATATTTCTTCTCTATAGCTTTTGTGAGACTGCTGTTGACTTTGCCATATTTGCAACTCAACTTAAAGGTTGTATCAGCGATTTCTAGCCTAAAACATAAAGTGTCAAATTCAGCTGACCTTTCTTCACGATCCGCTCGCTGCCTGCCCCATAAATTGTCTGTGAAAAAACCGCGTCTCTCTGGTCAGCCTAGGGTCCGAGATATGCCAAAAAAAACAATCGGCGCTATCAACTATTCCACAGATAAACAAACCGTGTTCCAACCAATCAGCGTCAGGGGGTTCGTGTTGTGGACTTTCCTACTGGTGCAGGGATGTGAGGGAGGCGGAGCGAAAGTCCACAACACCAAACCCCTGACGCTGATTGGTTGGAACAATGTTTGTTTTTGCTATGGAATGGTTGGTAGTGCCGATTGTTTTTTTTTTTGGCATATCTCGGACCCTAGGCTGACCAGAGAGACGCGGTTTTTTCACAGACAATTTATGGGGCAGGCAGCGAGCGGATCGTGATGAAAGATCAGCTGAATTTTACACTTTATGTTTCAGGCTAGAAATCGCTGATACAACCTTAAGCACATGTATGGGTTAACTGTATGTATGTGTAGGTTTTAAGAGTTTCTAAAGGTTTAATTATCTTTTAAGACAATTTTGTTCCCAACCATACAAATAAGTGACTTAAAAAGAGCAACGTTGAATAGGGGTTGAATAATTATGACATAGCTGTTTTATTTAAAAAATCCTGGAATTCAAAAACATTACATTGTATATTGACATTATCACTTTTATATGCCAGTAATCTGTTATAGATGGATCCTCAGAAAAGCTTGTATTTGTAAAATATTGCAGTCTCTGAGGGGTTGAATAATTTTGATTGCAACTGTACATGATGGCAAATCATTTATGTATTCTGATTTTCCAGGACCCAGAGGTGATGGCAGCATTCCAGGATGTGGCGCAGAACCCCGCTAACATCTCCAAATACCAGAGCAACCCCAAAATCATGGCCCTGATCAACAAACTCAGCTCCAAGTTTGGCGGCCAACAGCCCTAAAAAGCCGAAAGAGTTCATGTCCAGTTCCAATACTCTGCTGTAGCTTTTTCTCACTCGGTTTCTTGCCATAAATTACAGACAGCACTTAGCTTATGAGCCGCTAGAGATAATGATTTTAGACAAGTCTGGACTGTGCTAGTGAACGCAGAAGAAACTACGAAAGAGTATCGGAACAAGACTAGAGATGCGAGATGTGCCGCTTTTTTGGGGGGTGGGTAGGGTCGCTTGAGTGACGCATGAAATACGAATTGGGTTTATTCCTTTAACGTTTCGTTGGGGCAAACTACATTGTGGGCTTCACTGAGGCTAACACAATTAGCACTTACGATCTACAATATCAGGGGTTTTGGATTTGAGAGCCTATTCTAGCTGAAAGTTGCTGCATTGACAAACTGGATTTAATAAACATGTCCATTCAGCAGCCAATCATTCCAGGGATTTAGCCTAATTATAATCACCTTCATCCATTAATTATGCTGCATAGCTTATGTTTGTGGTCTTATTGAGCTGGAGCAAGATCAAAACGGGGTCTACATTATATGAATACATATTCCCTGTCCAAAGCAATCAGTCAATCACTTCCTGTTTAGATTTCATGGGTGTTCCTTTTAAAGGTTTTTGGTTCATGTTTTTCTTTAGTTCTTTTATTTTTTAATTTGCTCTCCTCATCCTCAGTGTAACCTAACATTGTTTTCTGTCTCTCATAAATGCAAAAAAGTGAAAAATTACAATTACAAACAACTTTCTTATTGTGACGAATTTGCATCGTGTATGGATTTCATGATTTAGTTCAATAAACATTTTGGTTGTTGCAAATATAAGACGTCCTAATTTTATTTGATATAAATGGATAGTTCACCCAAAAAATTAATTGTGTTATCATTTATTTGCCCTCAGGTTGTTTTAACCTTTTGGTAACTAAACATTCGACGGTAGCCATTGGCTTCCATAGTATGGAAGAAAATAGTATGGAAGTCAATGGCTACAGCTTACCCACATTCTATAAAATGTCGTCTTTTGTGTTCAATACACTAGTAAGACTCCAGTATAAACTTAGTGAACTGACCCACAGTGGGAATTTAAAATTAGAGAAAAATCTAGAAATAATTGAATTTTTTCTGACTCTTCATTGCTCAAAATTTGAAGGAGTATTAGCTGTAGGTATGCACTTTTACAAATAAAAGTGCTTTGAAGGGTTCTTCAAGCAATGTCACAGAAGAACCATTTTTGGTTCCACAAAGAACTATTCAGTCAAAGGTTCTTCAAAAAAACATCTCTTTCTTACCTTTTTTTAATCTGAAGAACCTCCTGATGAAACAGAAAGGTTTTTTAGGTGTTAAAAGGTTCTTAATGCAACCATTTAGACAAAAAAGGTTCTTCTATGGCATCGTGAAGCACCTTTATTTTTAAGAGTGTGTACCTTGACAAAATATGCAAGGAATTTTAACAAAAAGTTTCTTAGATGGTAAGATCTTAGATGGTTACAGCTGTCAAAAATGAGTGAGAATTTTAGAGGCTCTTGCTTTGAATGACTTAAACGCATCTGTGGCAGCAGAATATCAGTCTCTCAGACTGTGCTGGTGTGATCTTGGTCCACTCTGCCATAGTTTGGTAACTGTAGTGGGTTTCTTAAGCCTGAAATGCACTACGTGATTTTTGCCCTGATTTTCCACCGACTTACAGTCTGGAGAAGTTGAGGCTAGTTGCTGAAAGTCAGAGCGAGTCTGCAGATTTGAGTTGACACATTCCATAGAAAATCGCGTAGTGTATAATGGTCACAGACTCAGATTTTTTAGCTTCAGACTTTGATTCCATCCAAACACGTTTGATATTTTCAGATGATTTTAGAACGCATATTGTTTTCATTTGTTATGCGTCTCCTAGCAGCAAGGCGCACGTTTCTGCATGAGTTTGTTGTGATTGGAGCTACTTCAAAGTCTGCTAGTGTATTATCCTCAGTTGTGAAGTGTATGATGGCCAGTTGTCCTCTGTCACTGTTTACAAAGTCGGTAAGTGTATGATGCCTAGTGTATTTAAAAAATCTGTTCAGATTTTAAGTCGTGTAGTGTATTCCAGCCTTTAGCTGTAACTTTGTCGACAAGGATTTTACAGTGATTTTCAAACTCTGGCCCGGCTCACAGCTTCCAAACAATAGCACAGAAATATTTGAGTTGTGTTTGAATAGAATACAAATACATAATAGAAACACTGGAACCGATAGAGCTGGATTTAGAACAACTTTATTAGTACTTAACTCTTAGAATGCTGCAAACATCACAGAAATAAAAAAAAACATCTAGCCTAACAATTTCAATGTGGACCATTTAGTTCTAGACAGGGAGAGAATGGTGACATTTAAAGAAAAATCCATCTCAGGAAATAAAATCCTGGATTTGAAGCACAGATGCTGCTAATGGCCATACCTGAAAAACAGAGGAAAAAAGATGAGTATTAATACAAGCGCAGACAAATGCAACCAATAAAAGACATGTCAGAAAATGTGGGATTAGAACAAGAATGTATTATCCTTCCTCAGTGATAAACATCTGGAAATGACAAATAATGGGGGAAAACAGAATTAATTCTAGCATGTATATTATACTCACTTCTGGAACTCCCACTCTCTGTTGTCCAGAGGACACACCTGTCTGGTCTTCAGCCAGCGGGAGATGCAGTGAAAGTGAAACGCATGCTGAAAAACCAAAAACACACAGTTATAACACTGCAAAACAGATTTTGGTTTTAATAAAATCAATTATAGTTGGCGAAGATGTTATCAAACTCACATTACAGACTCCCCAGGCCACTGTACACTCCTCTGATGTAGCTGACGCCTGATTGGCCTGACACTCTATACCTGAAGGAAGATGAACTAGACTTAACCGACCATGGCCACTCACTAAATAGCAGTTGGAAGTGTGTTAAACTAGAAACTAAAACTAGAATATAGTCAGGAGCTGATACTTACAGAGGTCCATAATGTGATTTCTGCAAATGGCACAGTTGTCCACCACAATGTCCCAAGCCCACAGAGCCACAGCATTCCACTACAAAAGAAACAGCTAATTTATTTTCAAGTGAAACTGGGGTTCAACCCAATGTAATTCCTAATTCATCAGGAAATAAAACAACTGTTACAGATCTACAATCTATAGTGTTTTCACGTTTCATCATCAATTGGCCATATTGGTGGCAAATGTCAATGAACGTAAACAATGCCACTGAACCGAATGAAACCTGCATATTTAGCTGTTTATTGCTGCTCAAAATGGTCAATTATCATCATGTTTTGGGCTGTACTAATCGGTCAGACCAGGGAAAACATTTGGAGTACTATAGTTATAACAAATCAAAGAAAAGAGTGCGAAAGCTGTCTGAGGAACAAAAGGTGTTTGTGGCTGGCCAAACTTAACCAGGATTTCCAGGGCAAGAAACTTCACAACATTTGTATTTGTTCTTATTTCCCGTCAGGTAGGTGAAATATTAAGCTAATATCTTAATTAATACAGCTCGTAAGTGTCTTTACCACCTATTAACTTTAGTTTGTCAAAATGGTAAGCCTTTACCTGCGTATGAAGTTCTTCTCTATATGATTTAGCAGCTTTCACACGTTTTTCCGTGGAATTTACACGGTAATATCATGGCACTTTCATACACTGAGGTATAAATTATTGCAATGTTCATTGTACTTAAACAGAATGGAACAACTCTGATGTGTGTTCAAAAAATTCAACACGACTACGCGTTGGAACGTCCCTGTTAAATCCAAAACGAACGAATGGAACGTTTAGAATCAGCCTACTAAGACTAAAACTGTTTGAATCGAAAGTTCGGAACGCGCTAATGATGTCAAAAATGAGCGTATCGGACGTTCTCAAAACTGTTCTAACTGAACGTTTAGAACGCGTCTAAATATGCTGTCTAGGTAAGCAACTCATTAGGTTTCTGAGTGACTTCTATTAGTGCTTTATTTATCTAGCGCTAGTGGCCTGGTTTAATAATCTCTCGGATTACGCTGCAGAATTTGCTAGAGTTCAAACCAGAGGCGTCAAGAACGCATCAATTACATGTTTCTACTTGATATCAGATTCTATATATAAACAGAACATATTAAAAGCTGACTGTGATCATAAAAAGAACGCAGTCAGGTGATTAACAAATAATGATGAGAGAGCAACGCCGCCAATGCTAACCGGGGATTATAAACACGCCGCTGTCAACGAGTTTCCTTTTTTAAAAAGACTTAATTTAAGCGGTTTAAATGTATATATACTTGATTTCAATACTTAACACTGACGTCTCATAACTGTACGTTACCTTTTTGACTTCAAAACGTTTTTTACTGGCTCCACTGTTAGCTCCACTCGGGGTGTCTACATCCATCGCGGCCGCCATGTTTGCTAATGGTGTGATCTCGCGAGAGTAAGTAAGATCGCATAGTTCCTCTCCTCAGTTTAAAAATCGATAGGTTGGCAATACAACAAAGCAGTACTGAGGGCTGTTTAGAATTCTGCTTATATTGAAACATAGTCATACATTTGATAAGTTGATTCTCTTAACATATACACAGTGAAGTAAACTCTATTTTAGTGGAGTGGAAAAGATTAGGTTCCACCGAGATTTGAACTCGGATCGCTGGATTCAGAGTCCAGAGTGCTAACCATTACACCATGGAACCAGTTGGGGCTTTAGCAAAATAGTTCCTTATTTAAAGAAACGCTTATATAATTGTAATCTGCGTAGTTCAGAATCTTCATCTGTATTAATTTGTAAGGAAATTCAGAACATTTTTTTAAATAGATTATTTATTTGAAATGACACATAGAATATGACACTGAAATAAATTGCACATTTAAGAAATTGTCTATTAAATTCGCATAGCTTATTTAAGTCAAGCAACTGTTATTTATATAACGTTAGCACTTTTAACAATACAGATTGTGTCAAAGCAGCTTTCCAGTATTAACAGGCAAATAGTGTGTCGTTAGTAGGAGTAAACACCACATTTTCAGTTAAAGCCAGTTCATCATTTACCTAGCTTTACCTAAACGTAAACTAACAGTAGCAAATTTGTTCACCAGATAAATATAATATATCATTCACTTAGCCCTGCTGAAAAAAAAAAAAAACAGCTAAAACCAGCATAGGCTAAGCCATAGGGGCTAAGCTGGAAGTAGCTGGTTTTAGCTGGTCTCCCAGCCTGGCGAGGCTGGAAAAGTGGTCAAACCCCCTCTAAAACCAGCCTGCTGACCAGCTAAAACCAGCCAACCAGCCTAGGCTTTAGGTTTTATCTGTTTTTTTTTTCACCAGTGAGTTCAAATCAAAAACTCTACGGCTTCTTCATTGATGACTTGATCCTTTGTCGCATTCTTCTTTTTTTCTTGTTCGGCCTGGTTGTTTTCTGGGCCCGCACTGGTTTGAGTTTATTAGATTCTTTTTTCTTTGGTGGCACTTTTAGTTTGGTCTTTGCTGGTTCAGTTTGCACTGGTCTGGCCTTTGTTGTGGTCTGCATGGGTTTCTTTGGAGTAGTGGCTTTGGTAGGGATGGAGGTCTCATTGATGGAATGAGCATTTTCTGAAGAACAGTTCTTAAAGATGGCTGCCTCCATCACGGACTGACCTCGCTGCTCAGAGGGGTAACCGCACACAGCATCAACCCGGCTCAGACTTGAATTTTTCAGCCATCTGAAAGAAAGTTGAAATAGATACAGGTGAGGTCAAAAGTTTACATCCTCCTTTCAGTATCTGCAAAATGTTAATTATTTTACCAAAATAAGAGGGATCATACAAAATGCATGTTATTGTTTATTTAGTACCTGAATAAGATACTTAACATAAAAGATGTTCACGTTTAGTCCACAAGAGAAAAATAATAGATGAATTTATAAAAATTACCCCATTCAAAAGTTTACATACACTTGATTCTTAATGCTGTGTTGTTACCTAAATGATCCACAGCTGTGTTTTTTTTTTTTTTGTTTTGTTTACTGATAGTTGTTTATTAGTCCCTTGTTTGTCCTGAACAGTTACACTGCCTGCTGTTCTTCAGAAAAATCCTTCAGGTCCCACATATTTGGTTTTCCAGCATTTTTGTCTATTTGAACCCTTTCCAATAAAACAACTGAGGGACTCATATGCAATTATTACAGAAGGTTCAAACACTCACTGATGCTCCAGAAGGAAAAAACATGCATTACGTGTCAGAGGGTGAAACCTTTTGAACAGAATGGAGATCTACATTTTTCTACATTTTCCATTTAGTACTGAATGCTTCAGAGGCTACCGAAGATAGTTACATGTTTCCCAGAAGACAAAATAAGTTAAATTTACCCTGATCTTCAAATTCAAAAAGTTTTCACTCCCCGGCTCTTAATGCATATTTTTCCTTCTGGAGCATCATACCTTCTGTAATAGTTTCTGAGTCCCTCAGTTGTCCTCAGTGTGAAAAGGACTCATGAACAACTATCACCAAACAAAAAACAAAAAAAAAACACAGCTGTGGATCATTCAGGTAACAACACATTATTAAAAATCAAGTGCATGTAAACTTTTGAACAGGGTCATTTTTGTAAATCCAACTATTATTTTCTCTCGTGGACAATATATAAACATATTTTATGTAAAATATCTTATTCAGGTCAGTACTGAATAAACAATAACATGCATTTTGTATGATCCCTCTTGTTTTGGGAAAAATTCTGAATAGGGGGTGTAAACTTTTGACCTCAACTGTAGATAGATAGATTTCTCACCTGTAAAATGGTAGTAATTTGCAGTCACACATTAGTGGATTTTTCTTGAGGTTGAGGTATTGAAGTCCAGTAAGAGGTGAAAGGTCAGGCAACTCCTCTAACTGATTCTCTTCCAGAGACAAAGACAGCAGACCAGGACCAAACCCTACCAGAGACTTCGCACTCATCTATGACCACAAATCAAGCAAGGAGAGACAGAAAGAACATTTTCCATTACTGAGATTAGTAAAAGCAAGGAATAACTGTCGTTTCTGAATCTATTAAAGGGATAGTTCATGTTAAAATGAAAATTCTGTCACTAATTACTCACCCTCGTGTTGTTCCAAACCATAAGACCTTTGTTCATCTTCAAAACACAAATGAAGATATTTTTGATGTAATCCCAGAGCTTTCTGACCCTGCATAGACAGCAACACAACTGACACGTTCAAGGCCCAGAGAGGTAGTTAAGACATTGTTAAAACAGTTCATGTGACATCAGTGCTTCAACCGCCTCTGATGTGATATCACGAATCGATGCAGGGACAAAGCTCTCGGATTTAATCAAAAATATCTTAATTTGTCTTCTAAAGATGAATGAAGGTCTTACGGGTTTGGAATGACATGAGGGTGAGTAATTAATGACAGAATTTTCATTTTAGTGTGAACTATCCCTTTAATAGTGCATAAATATATCTATACCTTCTGAAGACCCATTCTGTCAATGTGCAGGTGCTTTAGACTTTGAGCCACCACCTGAAATGCTCTTGGCCTGATCCAGCGAATCGGATTCCCTGAAAGGCGGAGCTCCGACAAAACAGGGGTGTGGTCTAACGCATCACTCGGCACTTTGGTCAGAGCATTTGCTTCAAGTTGAAGAACATCCAGCTTGGGTGCTGGATCCAGAGCTTTTGGCATTATGGTTGCGATGATGTTGTTGTCGAGGTAGAGACCCGTCAGCTGAGGGACCGGAGAAAGGAGTCCTGAAGGCTCTAGTTTAGCTATAAGGTTTCGCTCCAGATGCAGCTCGAGGAGTTTGGGAATGTGAGCCAGTGTAGCTGAAGATGGAAACTGAGTGAGTTTGTTGCCCTCTAGATAAAGGTACAGGATCTCATGGGCACCTTCAAAGGTTTTTGGGTCCAGGGAGGACAGTTGGTTTTCAGACAGGTAGAGGTACATCAGCCCCTTCAGGCCCCGGAAAGCACCACCCTCAATCTCATGGATCTTACAGCTGTCCAGGTGAAGAGACACCACCTCTGGGACGCCGGGGAAACTGTTGCTGGGGAGATAATGGAAATGGTTGCCACGCATGTCAAGCAGAAGAGTGTTGCCAGGGAAACCAGTGGGCACTTTAGTGTGGCCAAGGTCCTCACATGTAGCGAATGTAGCTGCAGTCTTGATGGTGAGAGTAAAGAGAACAGAAATGGAGTGAGACGGAGATACAGTTGTGGTCAAAAGTTTACATCCACCTTGCAGAATCTCCAAAATGTTAATTATTTTACCAAAATAAGAAGGATCATACAAAATGCATGTTATTTTTTATTTGTCACTGACTACACTAAGATATTTCACATAAAAGACATTTACATATAGTCCACAAGAGAATTTATCAAAATGACCCTGTTCAAAAGTTTACATACACTTGATTCTTAATACTGTGTTTTTACTTGAATGATAGTTGCATACGAGTCTCTCAGTTGTCCTCAGTGTGAAAAGATGGATCTCAAAATCATACAGTCATTGTGTGAAAGGGTTTAAATAGACAAAAATGCTGAAAAACCAAAGAATTCATGGGACCTGAAGGATTTATTTCTCAAGAACAGCGGGCAGTTTAACTGTTCAGGACAAACAAGGGACTCATGAACAACTATCACTAAACAAATAAACAAAAAACAACACAGTATTAAGAATCAAGTGTATGTAAACTTTTGAACAGGGTCAGTTTTTATAAATTCAACGTTTATTTTATCTTGTGGACTATATGCAAATATCTTTTATGTGAAATATCTTATTCATGTCAATTCTAGATAAAAAATAACATTGCATTTTGTATGATCCCTCTTATTTTGGTCAAGTAATTAACATTTTGGAGATTCTACAAGGTGTATGTTAACTTTTGAGCTCAACTGTATGTATTCGATTTAAGATAGACAGTCAGTTGGCAGTTTACTCATCCATAGGCCATATAAAATTTTGAGTTTAAACAGATTTGTAGAAATTTAGCATTACATCACTTGCTCACCAATGGATCCTCTGCAGTGAATGGGTGCCGTTGGCAACAGTTTGAAGTTTAAAATGCCTCAATGATGGATTTGTTACTTACAAACATGCAGCTTTTAACTTCACAAGACTGAACTGTTGGACTGGAATGGTGTGGATTACTTGTGGATTATTGTGTTTTTATCAGCTGTTTAGACTCTCATTCTGACGGCACCCATTCAATGCAAAGGATCCATTGGTGAACAAGTGATGTAAAGCTAAATTTCTCCAAATCTGTTCTGATGAAGAAACAAACTCTTTTACATCATGGATGGCCTGATGGTGAGTAATTGTTCAGCAAATTTTCATGTTGGGGTGAATTATTCTTTAAGTTTTATTTTATCGTATTAAAACCCTTTCTCACCTCACAATGACAATTCTTTGGGCATTTGATCTTTTTCTTTGGCTTGGCAGTTGGCACTGTCTTTTCTTGCACTTCATCTTCTTCTTTTCCTTCCTTTTCCATCACATCCGGCATCAGCTCATCATGTGGTCTGCAGCGGAGGTCCTGTTCGTGAACATCCTGTAGAGGTTCATCTGAAAGGTGTGGCGGCCAAGCACAGGCCCCATTGAGCTTGATTCCTGAGCTTAGTGCCCACATCTTCAGCCCTTGCAGTACACAAGTACATCTGATGGGGTTCCCTGAGGGACAGTTAATGATAGCTATCACCTCACAGTTTGATTTTGAGATTTTTAAAATGAACAAATCACATAATCTTTAAAATTACAATCATGTGAAGATAATAATGTACTACATGTAAGACAATTTTAGAATAAAAAATAAATGTAATATTAATACAAGATTATAAAAAAAAAGTAGTTGCAAAGATTGTTGTGAAAATAATCATACCGACTGAAATGTTAGTGTGGTAAAAAACGAAATACTGGGACCATTGGCAATTTTGTATTCATGATTACCAGTGAGGTTAAGGCTGGAGAGCTGAGAGGACATTTTGAGGGCGTGTATGTAAGGAAGTTGGTTGTAGCTCAGATCTAGGTGAGAGATTTGAGGAGACAGAGACAGAGCCGACTCAGACAGGTCCTGTAAGGCCATGTGCTTTAGAGAGAGATGTGTGAGTTTTGGCAGGCACACACTCTCCTCTACCAGATATGTCATAGGGTTAAAGCTCATGTCTAGGTGAGTCAACTCCAGCAATCTGAGACAAAAAGAGAGAACAGTGAGTTATGAAGGTGCCTAACATCATCAACCATAATTTATTTTGTTTGGCAAAAAAAGAGTGGTTACCTGGTCATAGTTTTGGTTGGAAAATACTGAAGTTCATTATGGTCCAGGTTTAAGTGTGTGAGTGCAAGAAGACCAGCAAAGGCTTCTGTCGCCAGATTATTTAGTGAGTTATGACTCAAGCGCAATAACTGGATATTCAGCATTCCCTTGGGAGACAGATAATTGGGAATTATTCAGGAGGAAAATTATTCATATAACAAAATGCCCTTACAGAACATTTTCATAAAGCTTCCAAACCAACCAACAAAATAAGTGCAAATTCAGACTGGGCAGATTATGACAATGTAATGAAACCTTTGAGATGCTTTAAGAATTCACTAGAATTTGACGAAAAACATTACTGTTTGAAAGTATGAGGTTGATTTTTTCATGTTTTTTTAAGTTTTCAAGTTTCTTATGCTCAACAAGTCTGCATTTATTTGATTAAAACTACATGAGTAAAGTTTTATGACAAACTTTGAGTTTGGCTTGAAAAAGCCAGGCCAGAAAGTTTGAAAAGGTTTTAAATGCTTAAAGTTTGAAGGTTTTATTTCAAAGTTTAAAGATGATTTAACCATTTAAATATGATTTAAAATGTGATAACAGATTTTTAGCTTAATTATCATGTTTTTAGCATGATTAGCATGTTGTTAACATGTTGTTAATCAAATTTCCAGTTTGATTAGCATGTTGCTATCATGTTTCTAGGATGATTACCCTGCTGAAAAAAACAGATAAAACCAGCCTAGGCTGGTTGGCTGGTTTTAGCTGGTCAGCAGGCTGGCAATTTTTCCAACCTGACCAGCCTGGACAGGCTGGGAGACTAGCTAAAACCAGCTACTTCCAGCCTAAACCAGCTAAGACCAGCCAATAATGGTACAAACATGCAAACAAAAACATGCTAATGCTAGATATATGTTTTTTAATCATGTTAAAAACACGCCATTAGCTGAATTTTTTAATTCACCGTAAAATGGTCAATATGTTAAATGACGCTGAAAATTTGTTAACAACATGCTAATTATGCTAAAAACATGTTAGCAACATTCTAATAGTGCTAAAAACATGCTAGCAACATTTGGAATTTGGATCCGGAGGCAGCATTTTAGAACTTTCGGACACAGCACATGTAAAAAAAAAAAAAACATGCTAGCAACATGCTAATCATGCTAGATACGTTTTAAAACACGCTAACCCTGATAAAAAAAAAAAAAAAAAAAAACAGGTAAAACCAGCCTAGGCTGGTTGGCTGGTTTTAGCTGGTCAGCAGGCTGGTTTTAGAGGGGTTTTGGCCACTTTCCAAAGTTTTGACTGGGAGACCACCAGCTAAAACCAGCCTGACCAGGCTGGGAGACCAGCTTAAACCAGCTAAGACCAGCCAACCAGCCTAGGCTGGTTTTAGCTGTTTTTTCGGCAGGGTAGCATGTTTTTGTAACATGATTAATATGTATTAGGCATGATTAGCATGTTGTTTGCATGTTTTAGCATTATTGGCATGTTTTTACCATGATTAGCATGTTGCTAGCATGTTTTTTTTTAACATGGGCTGCATCTGAAAGCTTTAAAATGCTGCCTTAGGAGGCAGCATGTTATGATTAGCATGTTTTTGTTTGCATGTTTTTACCATTATTGGCATGTTTTCAACATGATTAGCATGTTACTAGCATGTTTTTTTAACATGTGCTACGTCTGAAAGCTCTAAAATCCTGCCTTCGGAGGCAGCATTCCAATGCATCAAGGCACGTCCTGATGCAAATTCCAAATGTTGCTAGCATGTTTTTAGCACTATTAACATGTTATTAACAGATTTTCAGCGTCATTTAACATATTGCTACCGTGAATTTTTCAAAATCCAGCTAATTATTGGCATGTTTTTAACATGATTAGCATATTGCTAGCATGTTTTAAACATGATTAGCATATTGCTAGCATGTTTTTAACATGATTAGCATATTGCTAGCATGTTTTTAACATGATTAGCATGTTGCTAGCATGTTTTTTAACATGGACTGCCTCTGAAAGCTCTTAAATGCTGCCTTCATAGGCAGCATGTTATGATTAACATATTTTCGTTTGCACGTTTATACCATTATTGGCATCTTTTTTAACATGATTAAAAAAACATGTATCTAGCATGATTAACATGGTTTTGTTTGCATGTTTTAACATTATTGGCATCTTTTTAACATGATTAGCATGTTTTTATCATGTTTACATGGGCTGCGTCTTAAAGCTCTAAAATGCTGCCTTCAGAGGCAGTTGCTAGCTTGTTTTTAGCACTATTAGAATGTTGCTAACATGTTTTTAGCATTATTAGCATGTTAACACATTTTCAGCATCATTTAACATATCACTACCGTGAATTTAAAAATCCAGCGAATTATTGACATGTTTTTAACATGATTAGCATGTATCTAGCATGTTTTAACATGATTAAAACATGTATCTAGCATGATTAGCTTGTTTTTGCTTGCATGTTTTAGCATTATTAGCATGATTTTGTTTGCATGTTTTTACCTTTATTGACATGTTTTTAACATGATTAGCATGTTGCTAGCATGTTTTAACATGATTAAAACATGTATCTAGCATGATTAGCTTGTTTTTGTTTGCATGTTTTTACCATTATTGGCATTTTTTTAAGATGACTAGCATTTAATCATGTTTTAAACATGATTAAAACATGTATCTAGCATGATTAACGTGTTTTTGATTGCATGTTTTTACCATTATTGGAATGTTTTTAAGATGACTAGCGTTTAATCATGTTTTTAACATGATTAAAACATCTAGCATGATTAGCATGTTTTTGTTTGCATGTTTTTACCATTATTGACATGTTTTAACATTAGCATGTTGCTAGCATGTTTTTAACATGATTAAAACATGTATCTAGCATGATTAACATGTTTTTGTTTGCATGTTTTTACCATTATTGGAATGTTTTTAAGATGACTAGCGTTTAATCATGTTTTTAACATGATTAAAACATCTAGCATGATTAGCATGTTTTTGTTTGCATGTTTTTACCATTATTGACATGTTTTTAACATTAGCATGTTGCTAGCATGTTTTAACATGATTAAAACATCTAGCATGATTAGCATGTTTTTGTTTGCATGTTTTTACCATTATTGACATGTTTTTAACATTAGCATGTTGCTAGCATGTTTTTAACATGATTAAAACATGTATCTAGCATGATTAGCATGTTTTTGTTTGCATGTTTTTACCATTATTGACATGTTTTTAACATTAGCATGTTGCTAGCATGTTTTAACATGATTAAAACATCTAGCATGATTAGCATGTTTTTGTTTGCATGTTTTTACCATTATTGACATGTTTTAACATTAGCATGTTGCTAGCATGTTTTTAACATGATTAAAACATGTATCTAGCATGATTAACATGTTTTTGTTTGCATGTTTTTACCATTATTGGAATGTTTTTAAGATGACTAGCGTTTAATCATGTTTTTAACATGATTAAAACATCTAGCATGATTAGCATGTTTTTGTTTGCATGTTTTTACCATTATTGACATGTTTTTAACATTAGCATGTTGCTAGCATGTTTTAACATGATTAAAACATCTAGCATGATTAGCATGTTTTTGTTTGCATGTTTTTACCATTATTGACATGTTTTTAACATTAGCATGTTGCTAGCATGTTTTTAACATGATTAAAACATGTATCTAGCATGATTAGCATGTTTTTGTTTGCATGTTTTTACCATTATTGACATGTTTTTAACATTAGCATGTTGCTAGCATGTTTTAACATGATTAAAACATCTAGCATGATTAGCATGTTTTTGTTTGCATGTTTTTACCATTATTGACATGTTTTAACATTAGCATGTTGCTAGCATGTTTTTAACATGATTAAAACATGTATCTAGCATGATTAACATGTTTTTGTTTGCATGTTTTTACCATTATTGGAATGTTTTTAAGATGACTAGCGTTTAATCATGTTTTTAACATGATTAAAACATCTAGCATGATTAGCATGTTTTTGTTTGCATGTTTTTACCATTATTGACATGTTTTTAACATTAGCATGTTGCTAGCATGTTTTAACATGATTAAAACATCTAGCATGATTAGCATGTTTTTGTTTGCATGTTTTTACCATTATTGACATGTTTTTAACATTAGCATGATGCTAGCATGTTTTTAACATGATTAAAACATGTATCTAGCATGATTAGCATGTTTTTGTTTGCATGTTTTTACCATTATTGGAATGTTTTTAAGATGACTAGCGTTTAATCATGTTTTTAACATGATTAAAACATCTAGCATGATTAGCATGTTTTTGTTTGCATGTTTTTACCATTATTGACATGTTTTTAACATTAGCATGTTGCTAGCATGTTTTAACATGATTAAAACATCTAGCATGATTAGCATGTTTTTGTTTGCATGTTTTTACCATTATTGACATGTTTTTAACATTAGCATGTTGCTAGCATGTTTTTAACATGATTAAAACATGTATCTAGCATGATTAGCATGTTTTTGTTTGCATGTTTTTACCATTATTGACATGTTTTTAACATTAGCATGTTGCTAGCATGTTTTAACATGATTAAAACATCTAGCATGATTAGCATGTTTTTGTTTGCATGTTTTTACCATTATTGACATGTTTTAACATTAGCATGTTGCTAGCATGTTTTTAACATGATTAAAACATGTATCTAGCATGATTAACATGTTTTTGTTTGCATGTTTTTACCATTATTGGAATGTTTTTAAGATGACTAGCGTTTAATCATGTTTTTAACATGATTAAAACATCTAGCATGATTAGCATGTTTTTGTTTGCATGTTTTTACCATTATTGACATGTTTTTAACATTAGCATGTTGCTAGCATGTTTTAACATGATTAAAACATCTAGCATGATTAGCATGTTTTTGTTTGCATGTTTTTACCATTATTGGAATGTTTTTAACATTAGCATGTTGCTAGCATGTTTTAAACATGATTAAAACATGTATCTACCATGATTAGCATGTTTTTGTTTGCATGTTTTTACCATTATTGGAATGTTTTTAAGATGACTAGCATTTAATCATGTTTTTAACATGATTAAAACATCTAGCATGATTAGCATGTTTTTGTTTGCATGTTTTTACCATTATTGACATGTTTTTAACATTAGCATGTTGCTAGCATGTTTTTAACATGATTAAAACATGTATCTAGCATGATTAGCATGTTTTTGTTTGCATGTTTTTACCATTATTGACATGTTTTTAACATTAGCATGTTGCTAGCATGTTTTAACATGATTAAAACATCTAGCATGATTAGCATGTTTTTGTTTGCATGTTTTTACCATTATTGACATGTTTTAACATTAGCATGTTGCTAGCATGTTTTTAACATGATTAAAACATGTATCTAGCATGATTAACATGTTTTTGTTTGCATGTTTTTACCATTATTGGAATGTTTTTAAGATGACTAGCGTTTAATCATGTTTTTAACATGATTAAAACATCTAGCATGATTAGCATGTTTTTGTTTGCATGTTTTTACCATTATTGACATGTTTTTAACATTAGCATGTTGCTAGCATGTTTTAACATGATTAAAACATCTAGCATGATTAGCATGTTTTTGTTTGCATGTTTTTACCATTATTGACATGTTTTTAACATTAGCATGTTGCTAGCATGTTTTTAACATGATTAAAACATGTATCTAGCATGATTAGCATGTTTTTGTTTGCATGTTTTTACCATTATTGGAATGTTTTTAAGATGACTAGCGTTTAATCATGTTTTTAACATGATTAAAACATCTAGCATGATTAGCATGTTTTTGTTTGCATGTTTTTACCATTATTGACATGTTTTTAACATTAGCATGTTGCTAGCATGTTTTAACATGATTAAAACATCTAGCATGATTAGCATGTTTTTGTTTGCATGTTTTTACCATTATTGACATGTTTTTAACATTAGCATGTTGCTAGCATGTTTTTAACATGATTAAAACATGTATCTACCATGATTAGCATGTTTTTGTTTGCATGTTTTTACCATTATTGACATGTTTTTAACATTAGCATGTTGCTAGCATGTTTTAACATGATTAAAACATCTAGCATGATTAGCATGTTTTTGTTTGCATGTTTTTACCATTATTGACATGTTTTAACATTAGCATGTTGCTAGCATGTTTTTAACATGATTAAAACATGTATCTAGCATGATTAACATGTTTTTGTTTGCATGTTTTTACCATTATTGGAATGTTTTTAAGATGACTAGCGTTTAATCATGTTTTTAACATGATTAAAACATCTAGCATGATTAGCATGTTTTTGTTTGCATGTTTTTACCATTATTGACATGTTTTTAACATTAGCATGTTGCTAGCATGTTTTAACATGATTAAAACATCTAGCATGATTAGCATGTTTTTGTTTGCATGTTTTTACCATTATTGGAATGTTTTTAACATTAGCATGTTGCTAGCATGTTTTAAACATGATTAAAACATGTATCTACCATGATTAGCATGTTTTTGTTTGCATGTTTTTACCATTATTGGAATGTTTTTAAGATGACTAGCATTTAATCATGTTTTTAACATGATTAAAACATCTAGCATGATTAGCATGTTTTTGTTTGCATGTTTTTACCATTATTGACATGTTTTTAACATTAGCATGTTGCTAGCATGTTTTTAACATGATTAAAACATGTATCTAGCATGATTAGCATGTTTTTGTTTGCATGTTTTTACCATTATTGACATGTTTTTAACATTAGCATGTTGCTAGCATGTTTTAAACATGATTAAAACATGTATCTAGCATGATTAGCATGTTTTTGTTTGCATGTTTTTACCATTATTGGAATGTTTTTAAGATGACTAGCATTTAATCATGTTTTTAACATGATTAAAACATCTAGCATGATTAGCATGTTTTTGTTTGCATGTTTTTACCATTATTGACATGTTTTTAACATTAGCATGTTGCTAGCATGTTTTTAACATGATTAAAACATGTATCTAGCATGATTAACATGTTTTTGTTTGCATGTTTTTACCATTATTGACATGTTTTTAACATTAGCATGTTGCTAGCATGTTTTTAACATGATTAAAACATGTATCTAGCATGATTAACATGTTTTTGGTTGCATGTTTTTACCATTATTGGAATGTTTTTAAGATGACTAGCGTTTAATCATGTTTTATACATGATTAAAACATCTAGCATGATTAGCATGTTTTTGTTTGCATGTTTTTACCATTATTGACATGTTTTTAACATTAGCATGTTGCTAGCATGTTTTTAACATGATTAAAACATGTATCTAGCATGATTATCATGTTTTTTGTTTGCATGTTTTTACAATTATTGGCATGTTTTTAACATGATTAGCATGTTGGCATGTTTTTAAAATGATTAGCATGTTGTTAACAAATTCAGCATCATTTAACATATTGCTAACGTGATTGGAAAAGTCCAGCTAAAAACCAGCTAAACCCAAGTTAAACCAGCTGATTAAGAGAAAAACCAACTAAAACCAGCTGATTTAAATAAGAAGTTAACAACCAGCTGATTCTGTAAAAAAGGACAGTTAAAACCAACCTAGGCTGGTTGTCTGACTTAATTTCTGTACAAAAAAAAAAAAAAAAATTGATCGTTAGTGTACCTGGAATGCCATGTTGGGAAGATAGACTAGCTGGTTATGAGTGAGGGAGAGCAAGTTTAAAGAGGTTAATGCAGCAAACGCTCCAGGGTGGATCTCTTCAATGCGGTTCCGGTCTAAATACAGCTGCTTCAGGGATGATAAACCATCAAATGATTCCTACAGGAGGGGAGAGATCAACAACATAGCGGCAAACGCAAACACATTTTAAACTGTCAGCTAGAATGATTGGTCAGCTAGAAGCTCTATTCATCTAAAATGAACACACTTCCACATCTCAAAGCAAATAGCTGGCATATACCTGGTAGAGGATGTCAATATTGTTGCTAGTGAGGTCAAGCTGCACCAAACGTGAAAGTCCCCGGAACGCCCCCTCTCTCACGGACTGGATACTGCATCCCTGCAGGTTCAGGTGGGTCAGGTAAGGTGTGTGTTTAAAGGCACTTTTGGCCAGTTCCCCAAGATTATTCCTCTTCAGGTCCAATTTCACTGTGATCTGAGATAAAGGCCATTGCAATACTGCATATGAATATGTTGATTCACATGTTGATCACAATAGTGCTAGCAGATCCTATAAGTTAGTCAGGTATTAGAAGTGTTATTAACCCTCCATACCAACTTTTACCTTTTAGGAATGAAGTTCAGGAGGGCACAGTATATTGGTTAGTCTGGTATAGTGTCATGTATCACCTAGTTGTTTGGTGGTGGAGATCATGCACAATCTGGATGCAAAAGCAACTTCTGAGGGATTAGACAGTAAACTATCATTATTATTTTAAGACACAAGTATGATACTTTTTATGTGGTGTTCTGTACTGCACTGTAAAAAACTATTTGCTGAGTTTTACTAAGTGACAACTTAGATATTTGAGTTGATTCAACTTACAATTTTAAGGCAGCTGGGTAACAACCAGCTGTTAAGTTTAACAAACATTTTTTTTTTTCAGTTTAGTCAACTCGAATATCTAAGTTTTCACTTAGTACAACATTTCAAGTTGAATTAACTTATTTGTGTGGACTGAACTTTAAATTTTAAGGCAGCAGGGTAACAAATTATTTTAAGAATTTTCTTTTTTTTTTTTTAAATCATCTTAAATGTTCTTAATTTTGTTTTTATTGTTGTGATTATTATTTTAAATTTTTATGTACAGCACTTTGAATTACCATTGTGTATGAAATGTGCTATATAAATAAACTTGCCTTGCCTTGCCTTGCCTAAGTTGACCCGACAAATTGTTTTTTTGTTGATGTTTTTTTTACAGTGTGGATGTGGAAAATCTCACTCACCTCGTTTATAGTAGGAGGAATATGTGTGAGATTCTTCCCAATGCATGTCACAGTGAGCTTTGTGTCGTCACAGACGCAGACATGCGGGCATTTTGCACTTTGACCCACAGGCACAGAGGTCATTAGGAAAAAAAGCAGGCATGGTACTATCAGTCTCATGGTGCTGACCTCCTCCAGCTGAAGGGATCTGATGGAAACGGATTATTATCTGCATTTGAATATAACAGAAAAAAACAAAAACATACTAACAAGACGGCGCAAAGTTTTAAGCAATACATATTTAACAAAGACTTTAAAAATGCTTTTTGTTAATTTTTACAATTTCTAAACAGGCATTAGGCCTATTCTTTAATGTGTAAAAAAACTTGCATGTCCATTTATTTGTACATGAAAGTTTCTTTAAATATCATTAGTCAGCTAACCTAATGAAGTATGTTTTTAGATAGCTTTAAACTCTGCACTCCACAGTCCTACGGACCACTGACTCAGCCAGACAGAAACAGGGAAGGAGCTGGTGACAGGATAATGAGATCCAGTGTGCTACTACAACCACAAATGCATTTAGAAACAGTTGAGTTTCCCCTCCCCTTCCTCACAGTGGTTTGGCCCATGCCGGTTTTCCCAGTTCATCTCACCTACTCTACACACACGAGTCAGGTGTGTGGCTGCGGCTCAATTAATGTTGAACTCCAGTAAGTAGGGTATTTTATTCACTTTAAATAAAGCGATTGCTCATGAGAAATTTTATATTTATTGTCCTCCCTAGTGTTAAATGAAATTTACGCCCATGGCTACAACTTAAATGGTTCAAAATAGCTTCCAAATATCTGTCCACTTTAGTTACCTCCATGCGTGAAATGGTTCATTTAAAAGCGTGAAACTTATGAACAGTAGCATATAACAAAATTAACATTAGAACAATTATTGTTACAGCCCTTGTAAACTTTTTAAAGACTGTATTCCTATTTTGAACCAAATACAACATAATAGGCTACTTACGTTTTAAACACCAAAGGTAAATTCTTGCATTTTGACCTCTGACCCCATCCTGCCCTTTACACAGTTAACATAGTGGTACCACAATTCACAGCGGCTCTAAACTTTGCGTGAATGGAGAAAGGCAAAGTATTTTACTCATTTCCATTTTTTAAATCGGTTTCATTAATACTGGTTGCAAAATTTAATTGAGCAGAGTAATATTATTGAGCTGAATTTAAACTGTTATTTCTGTAAAAAAAAAGATTAGTAAAAAAGGAAAGAGACAACTCACCTCTGGTTCGAGTTGTACGAGTTTCTGCTGCACTAAACTTGACAATGATGAGGAAATATTTTCTCGATCTCGCAGGCGTTTTACTTTTCATTACAAATGTGTTTAACATTAAAACTTGTCTTCAGAGCAACTTCCAAACACGTCTGCTGAACTCAGTGAGACTCAAGATGTGCGGAGACTGAGTACGGACACTGGAGATGGTGCTCCCTTAAAGGAACCGTATGTAGGATTGTGGCCAAAACTGGTACTGCAACCACTTTCAAAATACTGTAGAACGGTGTGTCCTCTCCCCCTCCCCCCTGACTCGAGGTTGCCAGCTAAACTGCAGGAGCAGGCTGCTACAAGGAGCTTCCAATGGCAAGTGACGAGTCCTACACAGTAATTTGTTTTTCTTCTGTTATTTATGTTTATGCTTCACAAGAGATGTTTTGCGAAGTAATTATGTATCGCAAAAATTTACAGATGGCGATTAGCCAAATATTTCGCAAAGATGTACTGTAATACCACATTTCAGTCGGAACATAGATTGTTTTCATACCCTGCTAGTGCTGCGATATAAAGCTTTTTATGAACGCATTTAGCACGGCCGACCGTGGAAAATCCACTGTGTACGGAAGCAAAGTAAGCCAAACATAGATGAATCCTGTCCAGGAGAAAATTAGCAACGTTGGCGTCTATCTTCAAATTCTTCTCCGTTTTCAGCCGTCTCCATCTTTCAAAGGCATCTCCTATACCAATCCTTGTTTTATTTCGGACTTTGTCACGACGTATTTCGGATTCATAACGAGGTCTTTTAGGTTTCATAACGTTATACATGTTTTATCCGACACTTCGTATAGCTGCAGCTGTAACAGAGCTGGCAACCCAGATCACAAAACTCCACTGATTTCGTGATTGGTAGATAGCTGGAGGGTGGAGCCTCAGACCAAAACACAACATGACAACAATAACATCAGTTGAGGGCTGCAATTCTCACTTTTAAATGACAATATCCTGGTCGGACCACTGTTGTCAGTGATATTAGTATTTGTATAGTTAAGTTCAGAAAAGTTGAGAAAAGAAGGATGCTTTAAATGATCAAAAGTAATGATAAAGACATTTTTAATGTTACAAAAGATATCTATTTCAGATAAATGCTGTTCTTCTGTACTTTCTATTCATCAAAGAAACCTGAAAAAAAAAACTACTCAGCTGCTTGCAACATTTTTTTTAAGCAGCAAATCAGAATATTAGAATGATTTCTGAAGGATCATGTGACTAGAGTTCAGCTTTGAATGGACCCCCTGATATAGCCTTGGCCACCCCATGTATAAAACTCTGCATTGTATGCAGTCTCCTTTTGACATGCATCCAGCTGCGGCTGATCACAGCGTGAGCATATAATGAGCAGCAGTTGCCATGCATAGACAGCTTTTCGCTTCGGAGCCGACCAGTCTACAGTGACGAGTCAAAGAAGCAGTTATATTCTTGAGTCCTCTTTTCTTTTTGTGTTGGTGGCACGGCGCTTCAGCGGCGGTGGTCTTCCGTGTCGAGTGGAAGCGCACAGCTGGTTTCACCACCCACCTTCTGTGTTGCTGCGGCCATCTCCCCTGTGCGCTTCAGCACTAAAAGAGCAAATTCCTGAAAGAGCGAATTTCTAAAATAGCTTTCACGGGTGAGTGTCTTTATAAAGACGAGGCAAATTACAACATGCCTTTCTCCCTGTGTGTTTCTGGATGCGGCCGTTACCTGGCGCCGGGTGATGGCCACAATCACTACCTCACGTGTCTAGGCGTTCAACGCGCTGAGGCAGCGTTTTTGGATGAGTCATGCCCCCATTGCGGGAGGATGACTATCACGGAGCTGCGGACCAGACTCCGCTTCCTGCAAAGGGGCGGGGTTCCAGTCCCTCTGCCCAGATCGAACGTTCCTCCTTCCACCGACGCTCCGTTGCCACTGGAGCTCCCAGGGGAGTGGGCTGGACCTCCTCTAGGGGTACCGCCCGTTACCTTTGGGGCTCCCCCCGACGAACAGATGTTGGTCTCGGCATCGGAGGGAGAGCCAGACCTTTCTGGGGAGGATGACGGCACACTGTTGTCCGCTGGGCGGTCAGCGGTGCCGGATACCGACCCGGAGATGATGGCTATGGCTATGCTAGGCTATACTAGGGTGGTCACGACCCAGAAGTTCTCAGAGAACTTCGTATTGCCACGGACCTCGCGCTACCTGCGACGAAGGTGACAGCGAGGTCTCTGGGTCGTGCCATGTCCACTATGGTGGTCCAGGAACACCATCTCTGGCTGTGTCTAGCAGATATGAGGGACTGTGATAAGACCAGGTTCCTCGACGCTCCCGTGTCACAGACCGGCCTCTTCGGCGACGCAGTGGAAAACTTCGCCCAGCAGTTCTCCGCCGCCAAGAAGCAGACTGAGGCCATCAGTCACATCCTGCCCCGGCGTGCAGCTGCTGCCTCCACCCGGCCGCTGGCGGCACCTCAGTCTGCTCGTCGCCGAGGGCGGCCCCCTGCCTCCGCCCCCGCTCCACAGCAGCCACCGCAGCAGCCTTCACAACGGCGCCGTGGAGCCGGTCGCAGAGCAGCCGCCGGCCTGTCCAGGCCCCTACAAAGAAAGGTGGCAAGCGCAAGAGGCCTTGAGACGGGCGACCCAGAGATGGAGGATGCTGCTCTTCGGGTGATGGTGACCGCACCACTCCCTCCCCCGGAGGAGGGCTGGGCGGAGAATCTTTTGTTTGTCCCCCCCCCCCCCAAATACTCGACAAAAGAGCAATTTTCTCTATCTCTGGGTCCCCAGAGGGGACGGCGGGTGTCGCTCGGGCCAACCTTGAGCCTCACCCACCCTCCCCTCTCGCCAGCAAGCAGTGGGCGGTTGGAGAGTGCTGCAAAACGTACTACTCACGCACCATCTTCGGGCTGTCCCTCTCTACCCTTGTCTTTATGAGGAATGCTCCCTTCAGAGAACAGGGCATTCGCATTCTCAACTACCTCGACAACTGGCTTATTCTAGCACAGTCTCGGGACCAGTTATGCGAACAAAGGGATCTGGTGCTCACACACCTCAGCCGGTTGGACCTTCCGGTCAACTGGGAAAAGAGCAAATTCACTTCAACGCAGAGGATCTCTTTTCTCGGTATGGAACTGGACTCGGTCAGTCAGACAGCATGCCTCACGCAGGGACGTGCTCAGTCAGTGTTGAACTGCCTGAATACGTTCAAGAGCAGGACTGCGGTCCCACTGAAACAGTTTCAGAGGCTCCTGGGGAATATGGCAGCAGCAGCAGCAGTTACTCCGCTAGGGCTCCTCCATATGAGACTGCTTCAACACTGGCTTCATGGCTGAGTCCCGAGGAGAGCTTGGCTACGCGGCTCTTATTGGGTTCAAGTAACACCGGCCGGCTGCCAAACTTTCATCCCGTGGTCAGACCTCTCATTCCTACGGGCAGGAGTACCCATGGAACAGGTCTCCAGGCATGCTGTGGTACACACGGATGCCTCCAGCACCGGTTGGGGAGCCACGTACGACGAACAGGCAGTTTCAGGGGTTTGGACGGGCCCCCAGCTGACTTGGCACATCAACTGCCTCAAGTTGCTTGCAGTACGTCTTGCCCTCCTCCGTCTCAAGGGGTGCCTACGAGGCAAGCACGTGCTGGTCCGTACAGACAATATTGCAACCTTTGCGTACATCAACCGACAAGGTGGTCTACGCTCCCGTCGCATGTCGCAATTCGCCCGTCATCTCCTCCTGTGTAGTCAGAAGCATTTGAGGTCGCTTCGTGCCATTCATATTCCGGGGTTGCTCAACCGTGCCGCAAACACAGAGAGGCCTCTGGCTTGGGTCGGCTTGCTATATTGCTCTAGAGCATCCCTAAAGTAACTCTGTCGAGTTCCTCTGCTGAGCTTGACAGCCTGACGTAGCGGAGCGTCCGGCGTCAGGTCCTCACTCGATGAATCTTTCAGAACCGGTAGAGGGCCAGGCTCCACATAGAGACTTAACTGCATATCTTATATATTCCACAGTGCGCCCTAGAGGCTGTGTGTTTCCCCGGTAGACCGTCTACCATCTCATGAGGGTTCAATCACCTCCAATCTTCCATATATCCTGAATTGTGTTATGTGTATTGCTCCGAACCTCCTACAGAAAGGACGTGAGCTCCGCACATTCCCAGTGCTCCAGCCTCACTGAAGTAGGTGATGCTGTTATACGGTGACTGGTTTTCCTTGCTGCGAGCCCTGGCCGAAGCCAGAAAAGGGGCCCAGGAGGCTCGCTCAGGACACTGGAAGGGGCAGCAGCCGCGGCGTTTTGTTAGGGATCCCAATTCTTCGGTCTCGACGAGACGTCGAAGAGACCGACTGAAAGGGAACGTCTCGGTTATGTAACTCTCGTTCACTGAAGGAGGGAACGGAGACGTCTTGTCCCGTCGCCTCGGCTCCTGTACCACCGCTGTATGGCCGGGCCTTGCTCGGCTCCTCAGTGAAAACCTGTCTATGCATGGCACCTGCTGCTCATTATTTGCTCACGCTGTGATCAGCCGCAGCTGGCTGCAATCATGCATGCCATTGTGCATTGGCTCGTTTAGTTTAAACGAAGTAGATTGGTCTATCCAGGCGATATCCCAATTCGTCGGTCTCGACGAGACCTAAATTTTTCTAAATCAGTGTCATCCATCTTGTACTATTTTATTAAAGTATGGTTAAAGACTGTTCTTGATTTATTAGCTGATTAATGTATTAAGTAAAATATATATTTAAATAATTACTTTATAAATTTAAGTAATAGTCACCACTATAATAGTTGCCTAGTCTTCTGCAAAAATAGAAACAGACTTTTGTTTATATTTGCTTTAAAAAAAAAAAAAAAAAAATATATATATATATATATATATATATATATATATATATATATATATACGGTATATATATATATCATTAAGTATCATTATTAGACACATATATTAGCAAAGTGATTACTTTGAGTTATGGCCTTTATTTGAGATACAGTGGGTTATCCGTTACTTATTTTTCAGTATTATAAGAGCAATTGCTCCCGGTCTCCGCTATCACAAACATTTGAAATTAAACAGAAACATGTCTGGTGCCTTTTTTGTGCATTTAAATCTTTATTACAAGCAATCATGTGTGTCATAAAGCAATTTATTAAAAGCAAGTATTTTTTTTCTAAATCTGCGTGTCATCCATTGTCGCCTTAATCATCTAAAAGTGTACTTTTTCTTGCTCTAAACCTAGCCAAAAGCATGTAGCGCATACACATGTAACGAGCCGGATGCTAAACTCGTGCTCATGACAGATGGATGTGGCTGTGTATCAAAGGTAAAAATGATATAAATACTGTTCAGTTTTTCGCAAAAATCGATCGTTTCGTGTCTTAGGACATCAATGTATCGTCACAAGTCGCAGGGTGTAATTTGGATTTGTCTGTGCGTGTTTTTGTTTACTTTTAAAGGTCTGGTGCCCATCCACTTCCATTATTTGGCCGGAAAACAGCACCGGTTTGAGTTAAAAATCTTTGTTTGTGTTCTTCTGAGGAAACAAAGTCACTTAAATCTTGGATGCCCTGCTGTGGGTAAGCAGATAAACATCAAATTTTTATTTTTGGGTGAGCTATCCCTTTAAATTTCACTTCAAATAATTGTTTTCCAAAGATGTTTTAGTACATTTTATGCAGTTTTTATCACCCTGATATAAATTCAAGTGTCTAAATTTGCGAGTGTCATCCATTGTCGCCTTGTTCATCTCAAAGTGTAATTTTCTTTGCTCTAAACCTACGCAAAAACAAGTGTTCACTGAAGATCTGGACCGACTGGGACCAAAAAATAAATATATAAATAAATAATAAGCCCTGCATACGCCTGACCCAGTGGTCCTGAACATGGGGTCGGGTAACAGATCTCTACCCTGCCCTTTACCTGGGGGCCCTTTGCACTCTTACAACCTTCAAGAATCTTATTCCAAAACATAAAAAAAAACATTAAAAATATAATTCCTACAGTATTTCAAAGTACATTTTAACCATTTTAACATTTTAAATTTTTCTACAGCATTCATACATAGCTATCAATCACTTTTACGAACTCTCTGAGAAACAAAAAGTTGCTTACATTTTTTTATGCCATTATCGGCTATTTTTGATTGACAGTTAACAAATGGATGCAGGTTATCAGTAGAATGGGTGCAGTTTTTTTATCTACCAGCAGGGGCCATAATATCCATATGGTAACCAGCCTAAAGACAGATTAAAAAAAAAAAAAAAGGCAAAATGCAGTTGTCTATATGTGACGTCAAACCTATAATTTATACACCAAAATGAGAAAAAAAATCTGCCTGCTTAGAGAAGTTTAGGTTTTGCTGGTTACTCCACTTCCTGTTTTGCGTATTGCGATTTATTTCCTCAACAATTTCAAACGGTTCAGAAAGAGGAAGGATATTATTAGTTACATGACATTTTTTTTATTGATGGTTGTACTTAACTTACTATGTTCATTTGGAAGCCGTAATGCTTTTCAACTATGCAAATTTATACACAAATTCACAAAAACACAAACGCAACAGACCAGTAACACAACATTTCAACAGTCAGCTGTTGAGGAAGCGGGGTGTGAATTTCAACGTGATTGATATGTTGTTTAGCCAATCATAGTAGTACATCAGCGCTGCTAGCCAATCAGGTTTAGGGGAGAACGGAAACCCCCGAACTTACACGAAGCTATCCGAAAGACACTTATAAAGTTGCGCACAAGGGGCGGCGGTGAAAGTTAGAAGTTACACTTCAGAATTGCTTCTGCATGTCAATCTGTTCCAGATCACAAGTTTAACAATTTGTTTCTTTTAGAGAGCAAAGAATGAATCGCTTTCACCTGTTCGGGTTTTTAATTTGGCTGTTAATTGCGGACAGCCAAGCAATAATCAGGTAAATGCATCAATTCTCTTATTCAATATAGATGTAAACGCGTTTTGTGAACGAATTTACACATATTTATGTAACATTTAGCTTATTACAACATTGCACATTTACTTTGACTAGGCTATATTTTATTTTTATTTGTATTGCACTAAAATGGAGTCTTCAAACAACAATCCAATGCATTATGTTTCGTAATATTAGTCAGGCTGCAATAAACAGTGATGCTTGGCGTTTTGTACAAAAGTTTAATGCAGCATCAACTAGTGTTTTGAATCAGGAAGTTAAAAAGCACATGACTGAGTATGGCTACACTTCAGTTAGTAGCCAGTTACTTGTGTGAACTGCTGTGGTTGAGGTGCGACATTTTGTAAACCTGCATCTACAATGAAAACGAAAGAGGCGGAAAAACCTAAAAGCTTATTCATAATAAATGAAGTTCACATTCATGCTTACAGTTTCGTTGCTGATAAAGACCGCGTTCTATTTTGACTTCGTAAACGAGTCTGATCTTTTTAGTGAAAGCGTTGACATTCATGCCTACAGCTTTGACAGTTTCGTTGCTAATAAATTTGGCGTCGTGAACAAGTCTGAGTCGGATCTTTTCAATGAATCCTTTTACAAACCCATCTAAACGATCTTTATTTCATTTCCGCCTCACACTGATACAAATTAACCGCTCACTAGTGCCTAAACTGGAAATTTGGTTGTGGACTTGTGGTCCATACTGCAGTTAAGTCTGGTCAAGAACCGCCCACTCTAAAGCGACCAATCAGTCTGCTTTGTTCCATACGTAACGATTATGAGCGGGGTTATCTGAACCACAATAATAGATAAACCCGGGCAAAATATGTTAGTAATGATGCTGCAGTCTAAACTGACTGTACAAAAAAAGAAAAAACACGTTAAACCAAAGCAACACTATCCACCTTTTTTTTTTTTCGTAAGAACGGGCCATTTTGTACATTTTATGGGTAAGGCTTCTGGTCTCATCTGCGTCCAGCTGTTTTTAGCTGTACAAAACTGCTTGTTTTGCTGTTTGATATTGCAAATTGTTGTGTTTTACCATGTTATTTTAATTTATAATGCTAATTATGAACACACAGTTTTACCATTTGTTGGGCATTGTTATTCTTCTGGTTATTTCCCTATAGTGACAAATGAACCGGAAGTCTCACCCATAGCAATACCGATGTACAGGTACGTGGCAAAAAATTAGAATATCGAGGAAATACTGGACACACTAAGTGACTTACCCTCGATATTCAAATTTTTTAGCACATACCTGTAAAGCAATGCATTGATGCCACGTGCAAGCACCAGGCACGTTTTCTTCGGAAAACCTAAAAATCTAGTTTGGATTATTCTGTTTGAACATTGGTGTCTTTTTTTTAATGGCCAGATTTTATAGATGCGATAAACTACTCGACAGGTGCACGCACTCAGATGTTTTATTGCTTTATCACTGTTGTATCTCTAGAATTCCTCTGTACAAGATGCGCACTGTGCGCCGTATGCTGGCAGAAAATGGGAGGACTATTGATGAGATCAAATCCATGGCCAGAGAGGAATCCTCCACAACAAAATCCCCGAACACAACAACACATTCACCTTTACCAACAAAACTGCCACCACCTGTTGAAAAACTCACCAACTTCATGGATGTAAGAGAATGTGTTGTCTGTCATTGATGCTTTTGGTTTTTTGGTTCTTGCGAAAAGAATAATTCCGACTGTCCTTTCTCTCATTTCAGGCTCAGTATTATGGAGTGATCAGTATTGGCACCCCACCTCAGGACTTCACTGTGCTATTTGATACTGGATCATCCAATCTCTGGGTTCCATCTATTCATTGCTCCTACCTGGACCTTGCATGCTGTGAGTGAAGTTTTAAGTGATTTTATATATCAAGATTTTTATATAATTTTTGTTTTCTGTAACTGTGTTTCTCTGGCTTTCTCTCAGGGTTGCACCATCGCTACAACTCAAAGAAATCAAACACTTATGTTCAGAATGGCACTGACTTCTCCATTCAGTATGGCAGAGGGAGTCTCTCTGGCTTCATCAGTCAGGATACAGTAACTGTAAGTAAAGTCTCCAGAAGCGGGTCATGAAAGCTGTAAAACTCCAAAATAACAAGAAAAACACCATAAAAGCATCATAAAAGTGACTATACAGTAATTACAGGCCTCTAAAAAAATTCAGTAGCTTTGAAAAACAGATCAACAGTGTTTAAAAAGAAACCAATACTGTTGCTGAGGCTAGTGTTATTTTGTTATAGAGTGTTGACCACACGTCATCAATCGGCCATATTGGCAGCACTGAATGTGAACAATGCCACTGAAACCGACTGAAACTCTCATATTTTGCTGATTATTGCTGCTGAAAATGGTCAATTATTGTCATGTTTTGGGCTGTACTAATAGTTTGGACCCGGAAAAACATTTGGAGTACTATAGTCTGCCAAAAGTTATTACAAATCAAGGAGAAGAGTGCAAAAAACTGTCTGAGGAACAAAAGGGTGTTTGTGTTTGGCCAAACTGAACCTGGATGTCCAGGGTGTGAATCTTGACAACATTCGTGTTTGTTCTTACCATTTCTGGTCAGGTAGGAGAAATATCAGGCTAACATCTTAACTAATACTGCTTGTACGTATCTTTACCACCTATTAACTTTAGTTTGTCAAATTATTGCACCCTTTTCTGTCTACCAAGTTCTTCTCTATGTGATTTTGCAGCCTCTACACAATTTTTCTGTGGTTTAGACAGCATAAATTAAATTAGCAGAACAACGTATTCAGTAGTACATATACGAGTATCACCAATATGGCCGCGTATCCGGGTAACTGACCAAAAGGTGATGAAAGTGCACACCCTCTATTATTTATATACTATTATTCTTATATTTGTATAATTTAAGTTTATATTTTAATATTTAAATATCGCAATTTATTTATTTTTTAGTTTTAAGAATTTAAGTATTTTAACCTCAATGTGAGAATAAACCACACAACTTTTTTTTTTTTTTAGAAATATTTGCCCTGATTTAAAAAAAAGTTTAAGAAAGTTGCTAAAGTTCAGAGCCGTTCTGCATGATTTCCGGCAGTCAGAGTTGTGAAATTTCGCAGAAAATCATGTTGTGTATGATGGGCACAGACTCTGATTTATGAACTTATTTTTTTAGCTTTAGATTGTGACTCCACCCAATTAAGAAAGATTTTTAGCATGTTTATCTATTTTGATTTGAGAACACATAGCATTCAAAAATTTTCAAGTTTTTGTTCAGATCACAATTTTTCTCCTCAGACTGTCTAGTGTTTCTCTAACTATTTACAAAGATAGTTTTAAAGGGATAGTTCACCCAAAAATGAAAATTTGATGTTTATCTGCTTACCCCCAGGGCATCAAAGATGTAGGTGACTTTGTTTCCTCAGAAAAACGCAAACGAAGATTTTTAATGAAAACCGGTGCAGTCTGCCAGCCTTAACATTGGCGTGGATGGGCACCAAACCTTTAAAAGTAAACAAAAACATGCACAGACAAATCCAAATTACACCCTGCGGCTCGTGACGATACATTGATGTCCTAAGACACGAAACGATCGGTTTTTGTGAGAAACTGAACAGTATTTATATCATTTTCTACCTTTGATATACAGCCACGTCCATCTGTCATGAGCACGAGTTTGGCATCAGTCACGTCACATGAGCACGCGCTCTAGCGTAGAATACGCAAACGCCGGAAGCGATCTGTCGCATGTATACGACACTCATTGTTTCCACAGTGCACAGAGATTGTGGGTATAGCGGCTATTCAAAATGGTAATTACTTGCGCGTATCCTGATTGTTTAAACCGATTTAAAGCTAAAAGATTATGTTTGCTTGCGCAAACTCATCCGGGACTTTTCACTGATATCCCCTTACGGCTTTTGCGTATTCTACACCAGAAGCGCGTGCACATGTGACGTGACTGATGCCAAACTCGTGCTCATGACAGATGGACGTGGCTGTGTATCAAAGGTAAAAAAATGATATAAATACTGTTCAGTTTCTCACAAAAAACGATCGTTTCGTGTCTTAGGACATCAATGTATCATCACGAGCCGCAGGGTGTAATTTGGATTTGTCTGTGCATGTTTTTGTTTACTTTTAAAGGTTTAGTGCCCATCCACGTCCATGATAAGGCTGGCAGACTGCACCGGTTTTCGTTAAAAATCTTTGTTTGTGTTTTTCTGAGGAAACAAAGTCACCTACATATTGGATGCCCTGGGGGTAAGCAGATAAACTCCAACTTTCATTTTTGGGTGAACTATCCCTTTAAATTTTATTTCCTGGAGTGCCAGTGTCTTAGAGTTTCCAACCCCAATTAGACACACCTGAACCAGCTAACCAAGCTCTTGCTAGGCATACTAGAAACTTCCTAGCAGGCGTGTTGAGGCAAGTTGGATCTAAACTCTACAGGACACCGGCCCTCCAGGACCGAGTTTGGGCACCCCTGGTTTAAGGGGTTAATATGCCCAAACACTCACACATTTGTTTGTGTCTGTAGTTGGCAGGGCTGAAGGTGCCAAACCAGCAGTTTGCCGAGGCGGTTAAACAGCCTGGGATTGTGTTCGCGGTGGCACGTTTTGATGGGGTCCTGGGCATGGCATACCCCGCCATTTCTGTAGATAGGGTTCTACCGGTGTTTGACACAGCCATGGCTGCCAAAATCCTGCCTCAGAATATCTTCTCATTTTATATCAACCGGTAAGCCTCCTCTCTTGACTGTTTTTTTCAGATTGTTTAGCCAAATGGTAGACATTAAATATTGACAAGGAAAGGAACTGGGAAATGAGATTGTTTCCCTTATCTGAGGTTCCTCTATTTTCTTCTCCTTCTCAGTTTTATAATAGTGAAGAATGTGTGACCTTCAGCATGAGAGAATTGTATTTATTCTTGTGTTAAACGGTAACGCGTGACTCTGATTACTGCTTGCACAGCAGTGCCGCCCTCTTCTTGCTTTCCAAAATGCATGTTACAGCCAGTTTATCACACTATAGTTGATTGTAACGCCTTTACAAAAAGTCTCTTTTAGTCTCTTTTAGTAGTTGAATGATATGTGGGTCAGCCTTACATTTTGGAGACCAAGTGTCTTAAGATGCGTAAAACTAAAAACTAAAAAAATCACTTATATTGTAGGGACTGTCATTGCTATTGTTTAATTAATCTCATTATGTTGTGTGTAGGGACCCTACAGGTAAGGTTGGAGGTGAGCTGATGCTGGGAGGCTTTGACCAGCAGTATTTCGATGGTGATCTGCATTACGTCAACGTCACACGAAAAGCCTACTGGCAGATAAAGATGGATGAGTATGTGATTACTATACAAGCCATGTTTCAATAGCCAAGACTGTGTCGTTTAGACTGACTTATTTGATTTTGTTTTGCCGAATCTTATTTGTAATGATGACTGTTGGTCGTTTTCCTACAGGGTTCAGGTGGGTGGCACTCTTACCCTCTGCAAAAACGGATGTCAGGCAATTGTTGACACGGGAACATCAATGATCACGGGGCCGGTTCAAGAGGTGCGCGCACTGCAGAAAGCCATTGGAGCCATACCACTGCTGATGGGAGAGGTGAGGAGCGTTCCAGATAAAATATCTACTTCAAAACATACATTTAATCTAGTTCTGTCAAATCGATTAATCACATCCAAATTAAGTTTATTTACATAATATGTGTGTACTGTGTATATTTATCTGTAGCTATAGTTGGAAACATCTTGGAAAAAATGTCTTTTTACACAAATTTTGTATGTATGCAAATGGTATAAGAACCAAGTTACACATTTCTAGTAATTGTGCAGTTGATTCTCATATTGTATTTTCAGGAAGTTTTGGAATATTTGTCCTCTCCCCAAATTTGTCACTACAGAAACCATAATATATCATTTAATAAGAAGGGTTATGTTGACCTAATAAGATTTTTCTTACATCTTCCTTGCAAATATATTCTATTTTATTAAAAAGTTTTTAGGGAAAAATGAATAATTACAATTTTAACAATATTTCAAGTGTGATTTTTGAGAATTGTTGCATTTTGAATCAAGTTTTTCTGTGTGAAAGGAAAAACGGATTAGTTAGTTTGAATATACATTGAACCAAACGCTATCATAACATCTTAGTTGATATTTCAGTATATTTTCTTGTTTTCAGTATATTCAGTATTTTTGATGAAACAACCCATGTTTTGGTCGTGACTGCACATTTTTGGCAGCGGCCACATCCTACTAAAAAAACTGTACTAAAATTTTATTTCCCCTGAATAAAGGATTATGTGTTCCCTTTTGTCACTACTGAAACAATAATTATGTTTCAGTCTTGACTGTGACATTTTATGGAATAACACCCCAAAAAAAAATGTCACTACCAAAACTTCACCAAATGTTTCAGTAGTGACATTTAGATACTTTTGAGCCTAGCACATGGCCTTGAAAAGATGTACATGTATAAAAACGAAATGTTCTGGAATAACTCCCCAAAAACAGTTTTTCATTCTAGAAAACTGGTCCTTTAAAGTTACACACAGATTTTTCAGACCTCTGAACACATCTACTTGCAAAATTATGGAACCTGTGTACTTGCACAGAAATATTTCCTAATCTTAAATGTAGGGGTGTAGTTAAAATCAGTCTCAGTCAGTGGGCTAAAACATTCACTGTTTTGGTAGTGACATGAAAATGCGGGATACATTTTTCTTTCACATAAAGTTGAATAATTTTTAAAGAAAATATAAAATAGTTTTTAGTTGAACTTCGCTTTTTAAAAACAAAATCAAAGATTTTTTTGAAGAACAACACAGGAATAAATTGCAAAAATAATTTTGATATCATTTTCGTAAGTTGACATTTAAAGTTAGGGTTCAGGACAGCAACCTCCCAATTGCAAGTACCCATTAAATGATGATTTTATATATAAGCTTATTGATGCTTTTAAATATTAGACGACACTAATTCATTTATCACTTTTTTTTATTTCCTTTGTCCATTTCAATTTGTTGACACTTTCACTGCTATGTATTTCCAGCATAAAATGAGAATGTGAATACATTTCAACGAGTGTTTTCTTTTTCTCCTTTTTAGTACTGGATTGACTGTAAGAAAATTCCATCACTTCCTGTTATCTCCTTCAACCTGGGAGGGAAGATGTTGAACTTAACTGGAGAGAACTATGTTTTGAAGGTACGTCCCCTTCTTTACAGAATCTGGTGGGGTTTTCCTTTTAGTCTGCAGAGGATGGAAAGGGACTTTATAGAGGAACTTTGAATGTTCCTCTATAACTTTTAATCTTTTTTAAAGAAGTGCAATTCATTGGAATAAATTACCAGATTCCTTGAAGTGAAAAGTATATTTTAAAATGGTGGCTAAAAAATGGCTTTTTTGTATGTGAAGTCGTCTTTTTTAATTAATCGACTGCTCAATTTGTTGTATGGTATGTAATTGTTGATTAAATATAATTTAACTTTAGTATATTGTGCCCAATCTAATCATTTAAAATTATTGCATACAGTCATTTTAAAGAACAGTTCACCAAAAAATGAAAGTTTGCTTTAAAAGAAAAAAAAAGTGAATGGGTGCCGTCAGAATAAGTGTCAAAACCATTGATAAAAACATCAGAATAATCCACATGACTCCAGTCCATCAGTGAACATCTTGTGAACTGTTGGAACTGTTTCTCACAAACACACAGCTTTTTACTTCATAAGACATTAATCGATAGACTAGAGTCATGTGGATTATTTGTGGATTGTTGTGATGTTTTTATCAGCCGTTTGGACTCTTATTCTGACGGCACCCATTTACAGCAGAGGATTCGTTGGTAAACAAGTCTGAAACAAGTTCTAATAAAGACACAAACTCATCTTGGATGAGTAAACGTTCAGCAAATCTTCATCTTAGGGTGAACTGTTCCTTTAATTACATTGAGGACCACATTGCATAGGATGATTTCCGTTTCCATTGCACTTTACATCAATTTACCTCACTTCAATCTTTTTTCAGATGTCTCACATGGGTGTTAGTATTTGTCTGTCTGGCTTTATGGCGATGGACATCCCGCCCCCCGCCGGGCCGCTGTGGATTCTGGGAGATGTTTTCATTGGCCGCTACTACACTGTGTTTGACAGGGAGGCAGACCGCGTGGGCTTTGCTCCTGCTAAATGAATAAAAAAGAGTGAATCACGTTATTGTATTGTACTGGACCGAATTGGCCATTAGCAATACATGAAAGCACTGAAGTTATTAAATCTATTGCTATTTGTAGAATGCAACATAACAAGAAAATCAACTAAGGCCGTGACCGGACATGTTTTTCCAAGTATGACACTCAAAAACTGAAAAAGGGGAAATGAGACAAACTTGTTTAGCTTGGGATTCTCTATACTTCTCGTTGAAGCCTTGCTTGTTTTTATTTTGCACTATTTCAAAAGATGAAGCCAATCTATGCATTTTTATTTTAGAATTAAGCTATTAATTATTTTTGTAGAAAATTTAATAAAGATTGCTGGTAGATGAATAGTACTCTGATTCTGTGGAACTCTTACTATATGCGGTTTCTTTTGTCATTTGACTTTTGTACGTGTGTGTAAAACCATTTTGACAGCATTGGTGTATTATACTCAATTTATTGCACTGAAATGATTTGTATTTGTTAAAACTGATCAAGACTACTTGGTTTCTTTATTGTCTAATCATGTAACAAACCAGTTAAGTTCAATAAAGTTTTGTTTGTAGTTGCTTATTTGGTTTCTGTTCTGCTGAAACACTGTCTATAGTTCAATTTACTTTTAAAAGAAAATGTCATAAAGAGGCCATTCTCATAAATGGCTTGTCTGAAACCTGAACTAAAATGCTCAACTAATGGTGATTTTCCACTTTTGCTATTTTGTTATTTGTAAATCTAAAGTGGGGAAAACCAGTACAAGCAGGGGATGTTTTCTTGATCATTATTTCTGGAAGTTTCACCAAATACACTACCAGTCAAAAGTCTTTGAACAGTAAGGTTTTTTTTTATGTTTTTTTAAAGAAAGTACAGCAAAAACAATAATCAAAGCTAATTTGCCAGCATCATTACTTCAGTGTCACATGATCCTTCAGAAATCATTCTAATATTCTGCTTTGATTCATTATGTTGAAAACAGCTGAGTAGAATATTATCAGGTTTTTTGATGAATAGCAAGTTCAGAAGAGCAGCATTTATCTGAATTCGAAATCTTTTGTAACATAATAAATGTCTTTATCATCAGTTTTGATCAATTAAAAGCATCCTTGCTAAATAAAATTATTGTTTTTTTATTATTTCTTTGCCAAATATTATTAAGATAAATGCTCATCTTTCTGTTCATCAAAGAATCCTGAAAAACTTTACTCCACTGTTTTAAATATTGTTGATAATAATAATAATAAATGTTTCTTAAATAGCAAATTAGCATATTAGAATGATTTCTGAAGGATCATGTGACACTGAAAACGGCAGTAATGATCAATAGGGTCTGGCTGCAGACATGCACCTCCACTGTCAGACCTGCACTCTCAGACCTGCACTCTCAGTCACCCAAACTTCCTCTGCAGGTGACGTCACTTGCAATCGACACCTGCACACTACGGTACCTGCTACGTCACTTGCAATCGACACCTGCAGTCTACGGTACCTGCGCTATTTGCAATCTGTGTGTAGTGGGACGTGTTGGATTGAGAATAACTTCTGAATTCTTTCAAGAATCATTGCTGTAAGTACATATGTGTATCTATGTGTGTTTATTATACGTTTTATTAGATTGTATTCTGATATACAAAATTATGTTTGCCAACGTGTTCGCTGCTCACTGGTTGTGTTTAAAAAGTTGCATTAGCTAGGGCTGTGCAATTAATCGAAATTCGATTTCTGCTTCAAACGATCATGAAAATGCTGTAATCGAGATGAAACGATTATTGTTCCCCACTCCACCCCCTTTCCAGTGGTGCGCTTTCGCTCTTCCATAAAAGCCTAATTTCACATGCAAAACAGCAAAATCATGTAACGTGACTTTCATAAAACGGGACATGCTTGATTTATTCATGTTTCTTTGATGTTATGTTTTTAATAGCGCGTAGGAAAAGTTGCGGTGTTTTTTGAATGCGCTCAAAGACGGAGCCGAACACGGACTTGTAAAGTTATATTTTAACTCACGTGCGCGCCTAAACGGTCAAATACACGCAAAAATATTTGAAAATGAGGCGCTTGTTGATTATTCATGTAAACGCTTGTCAGTTATGTCTTAAATGACCATAAACAGTTGAGAATAAAAATACTTATACTACAGGGCCGTTGAATGCTTGAATCTGATTGGCTGATGAACGTTCCAGAGGTATGCATTATATTCAGGGATACGCACGGCGAACGTAGTTCCAGGCAGCTTTAGACCGCAGTGCATGTCTATATCACTTCGCCATACGATTTCAGTTATTTCAAAGGTCCTTACAGCCCAAAACAGCAAAATAACTAAAACCCACAATAACACTGGCCAAGCTAATAAATACAGTAAACATCAGGATAAAAACGACACATTATTTCCATGTTTTTTTCCACATTATATTACGTTTTATCATGTACGGAAAGCACAAACTCTTTTTTTCTCGCCCTCTCTCACTCACCTCACAGACGCACACACATAACGTTACAGTTTGCACTCGCGTTAGCATTCGCGCTAATGTTGTTAGCGCTGCTCTGACGATTAACAACTTAACAACGACATGACAGCTCCCAAACGCGAGGAGACAACGGCGTGGTCTGGAAGAAAATGAACTTAAAGTTTAACTGTTAGTAGAGACGATGCTGCCAGTCACCCTTGAGAGACACAGACGTGAGAGAGGTAAAGTCATACACTTAGTTTCTCTCCCTCACTCTTTCCGTCTGTCTGCTTGTCTTTCGGTCTGTCTAAACTTCATTATTAACGGCATTATTTTGCTATTAACAGCCCAAGCGTCGTTTCTAGTTCTAAAATGACGTTTTGGAACTAGCAACGAAGCTGTTGAATGATCTGCGTAAGAAATTAATCCTACTCACAATAGCGTTTTAAGGATGAAAACGGGACGAATGTCTTGAAATATATCATTTGATCGATGTCTTGAGGTGTGGTAACTGTAGTATAAGCGGAATAATTGACTTCGGGCCGTAGAATTCTACGAAAATAATGCACACCCGAGGTGTAACGGCCACTCCGCTTCGCGTCGTGACCGCATCACCACCTCGGGTGTGCATTATTTTCTAAGAATTCTACGGCCCGTCGTCAATTATTCCTTACGTGTGTAACAGTATATTGTGTCCGTGTGGTTAAGCGGAACACATAAGATTCCTTCTGCTGTCTGTGTTTAATATGAATAAAACTTAAAAATACAAAAAGAAAAATTACTCACTGCTTTTGAATGAAGGACGTTTGTAGTTTTAATAAGAAACAAAGCATGTTTAACTATTACAGTGAAGATGCTGTTTTATTTTACATTCAAATAATTACATTTAATTTCTGTAGTATTGTTAGACTACTTTAGACTTGCATAAAAGTATTCAGTATTTTTTTAAGCACTGTTATTCTTATTTTATTTTTTTGTATCTTTTTCGCTGTATTTAAATTAATTACTATAGAAAGTTTTGGACCCTGTCATAATCGTTTAAATAATCGTGATTACAATATTGACCAAAATAATCGTGATTATGATTTTTGCTGAAATCGTGCAGCCCTAAGCTGTATAGCCTAATTAGTCAACCACTCCGTCACTGACTTAAATACAGCTAAAGTAAGCTAAACTACTGAACAGAATGGTATATATGCTTTCGTAAGTTAATTATATAGCTTACACGTAAACTACTGTATAGTTTAGTGGAAGTGATTGTTGTGTTACTGATATTATAAGTAGAATGAGACAATTAAATGTGGTGTTTTTATTAGCAAAACAGGTAGTGTGAAACATTGTAAAGCACCACATTTGATGTTTTGTTCTGCTCCTACTCTTCTCAATTCAGATTACTTCATTTGAGTGACATTTTATATATTATAAATATATGTATGTGTGTGTATAACTGGTTTCTTCTATCCTGCTCTTAGGCAGATGATGCAAGTATAGGTGTACTGATGGAATCATCACAAGAGGTACATTATTTTGTTACAGGACTGGTCACAAGTAATTGTTTCTTTTTTGCACAATACTGAATTAATGTTTCTGGTATCTTACCTTTGTTTCTCTCTTGTTCTTTGTGTTATTTTAGAGAATCAACTGATGGGAGATTTAAATAAAGCCAGCAAGTGGTGTTTGGAACCGTTGATATATATGTAGATGCCTCATTAGCGACTGTTTCTATGGGCCTTTATACATAAGCCGTCCGCCATTTTGCTGCGGTCCACTTGACGTCATTCACCCATAGATCTAGGTAAATCACCATAGTAATCACTGAATATTCGAAATATAACAGTCCTTCACAGCCGTTGGTCTGCGAACCTACAGTATGGTGAATGACGTCAAGTGGACCGCTGTAATATGGCGGACGCATCTACGTGCTTGGAGCGGGCCAATGGGGTATCTACGTATACAATACATATATATGTTTGGAACAGCCAAGTGTGCTGCTTGGTTCTGTTCAGCTGCCCAAAGTACTCTGCATGGAGGATGAAGATGTTGATGGACAAATTACAGAAGGCTGAATTTTCAGAGGACCGACTTGTTGCTCTGGAACCTTTCAGCTTTATCTCTACTGCGATGAAGGACATGGACTTCTTCCTTGAACATGTAGTTGATGTTATGAATCTGAAAGTATTCTGTCAAACTGAAAAGGAAGGAAATGCATAATGTGCTTCTTTGCAGAAATAAAAGAAAATACATAATTTGCCTCTTTGCATTCTTTCTGTTCTGTTTTTGTTTGTTATGGAAGTGTTTTAAGCTTTTACTTATTTTTATATTACTATTTAATAAAACTATTGCTAGTTTTCCAAATAATAGTAAATAGTCTGTCTCTTTGTAACTAGCTTACAATAAAAAAAACTAAAATTAAAAATAGCATCTGCTTAATTTTTGTTAATGTTATAGTTTGGTAATGTAATATAGTTGTAGCCTACTTGAATGATAAAGTACAACATTATACTCCTATGATAAACAAGCAGCAAAAAATAACTGGGGGCAAAGTTTCTGTCTGGTTATACTACTAAAGTACTTTAAACCATTTAACAGCAGCGTCTTTACTGGCAACGGGTACTTTAAATATAACCGCTTCAATACAGCGTCTTTGGCAACGCGAACGAACGACTGGAAACTTATTTCCGGTTTTTTTTGTGTCGATTGCAGGTGACGTAGCAGGTACCGTAGTGTGCAGGTGTCGATTGCAAGTGACGTCACCTGCAGAGGAAGTTTGGGTGACTGAGAGTGCAGGTCTGACAGTGGAGGTGCATGTCTGCAGCCAGACCCTTCTCGTAATGATGCTGAAAATGTAGCTTTGATCACAGGAATGAATTACATTTTAAAATATATTCACATAGAAAGCAATAGTATAAATATTGTTGCTGTACTTTGGATCAAATAAATGCAGACTTTAAAAAAGCAAAATTTTACTGATCAAAAACTCTTGACTGGTAGTGTCATCTCTCATTTTTAGATCCTATTTTCATACTTTAGTTTGTAAGCAGCTATTTCTCAGGCTGATGTGACTGGTTGACTACATTTCTATACAGAAACAAGACACTGGTTAGTTACAACATACTGTGATAACACCCTCAAATTGTTAGTGTCAGTCATATTCAGTCTTTGTACTGAGATGTTGCAAAATGTCCATCACATGACATCTAGGGTCAGTTTAGCTCATTACATTTAACATATCAATATTTACCTTTGGCTGAACTTCTGTCATACCACTTAAGTTAATTTGATTCGCCTTCCGCACAGTTCTAATTTCAAAAGCATAAGAAGTGTATGTGAGTATAATGCTAATGCGACATTCAGAAGTTAGGGGTTGGTAAGAATGTTAATGTTTTTGCACCAAGGCTGCATTTATTTGATTAAACTACAGTGAAACTTTAGCCCTATTCGGATTGTAATTGTTTCTCATTTGAACTGGCACCTCAGAGATAAAACTCACCGATTCAGAGGATAATTTATCCACAGTGAAGAAGCAGTTGTGTGATCCTACGACCCCTTTCTTCTCTTTCTAGTGGAGCAGTTGTGAAATATTGTTCTTGTCAGATACTTTCCAGCATTTCAGTAAATATGCAGGCAAATCCCGCGAATTCCAACAGTCATCACACGGTGTTCGGCAGTGGTCAAAAGGATTTAAATAGAATTTTGAATCGATTTCATATTGTAAACTTAGCGGATTCTGACGGCTATTAAATTACCACACGATCTTGATGTTTGTCATAAAACACACCGGCATTCTGGATTCCTATTGAAGCCCGTTTCCGCCACTGAATAAAAAAATAAAAAAGGTTATTACGACTTATCTCACAGTTCAGAGTTGCGTGATACAAACTCGCAATTCTTTTTCCTTAGAATTGTGCGTTATAAACTCAGAAATTAAGTCAGAATTGTGTAATATAAACTCCCAATTGCGAGGTATTAAGTCAGAATTGTGAGATAAACTTGCAGTTCTGTGAACATATCAAGTCTTTTTTCTTCTCAGGACTGGACTTTTCACAATTGCGAGTTTATATCTCACAATTTTAAGAAAAAAAAGTCAATTGCGAGAAAAAAAAGTCAGAACTGTGAAATATAACCTGACAGTTGCGAGGTATTAAGTCAGAATTGTGAGATATAAACTCGCAATTTCGGAGAACATAATCAAGTATTTTTCTCCTCAGGACTGGACTTTTCACAATTGCGAGTTTACATCTCACAATTTTACGAAAAAAAAAAAAAGTAAATTGCGAGATACAAACTTGAAATGGCAAGAAAAAAGCCAGAACCCTGTTGAAAAAAACAGAATATCCTGGTTATGTAGGTTTTGATGCTGGAATGCTTCCCAGCATCAAAACCTACCTAACCAGCATTTGCTGTTCTTTTCAACGGGGAATTGCTCTATTTTACAGTTTATCTCACAATTTTGACTTTAAATCTAGCAATTGTGACTTTATAACTCACAATTACACGTTTATGTCTTAGTTCTGAGGGGGGAAAAAAGAAATTGTGAGATGTAATCAGTGCCAGAAACAGACTTCCATAGGATTCGGACAGCAAAAAAGCCCTTGTAAATGTCACTCATGTCCTCATGAGAAATAATTAATATCCGGATAGGGCTATTGATACAAATTAAAATAGCTGTTTTCTATGTTAATACATTTTAAAATGTAATTTATTCCTGTGATGCATATTTCTTTAGAAATCATAACATGCTGCTCAACAAACATTTAGCCTATTATTATTAAGTTTGAGCTGCGGAATATTTTTGTGGAAACTGATATACAATAAGAACAGCATTTACTTGAGAATCAAAATTGTTTTATGCCATCATAAAGTCTTTGCAGTCACATCAATTTAATGTATCCTTGGTCAATAAAAGTAGCCTATTAATTTCTTTCCCAAAAAAATAAAAATAAACTACAAGAGGTGTGTCATCTGTTGGAGTCAGAGTTCACAAAACCAGTCGTAAGGTTCAACTTTTTGAAAGCAAGATTTATACACAATCTGAAAACTGAATAAATAAGCTTTCCACTGATGTATGGTTTGTTAGGACAGGACAATATTGGCTGAGATACAACTATTTGAAAATCTGGAATCTGAGGGTGCAAAAAAATCTAAAATACTGAGAAAATCGCCTTTAAAGTTGTTCAAATGAAGTTTCTACTGTAGCAATGCATATAACTAATCAAAAATTCATTTTTGATATATTTACAGTAAGAAATTTACAAAATATCTTCATGGAACATGATTTTTACTTAATATCCTAATGATTTTTGGCATAAAAGAAAAATCGATAATTTTGACCCATACAGTGTATTGTTGGCTAGTGCTACAAATAGACCCGTGCTACTTAAGACTGGTTTTGTGGTCCAAGGTCACAAATAATTCACAATCCAGTTTTACTCCATTCGACTTTATTTTCATCCTTTGCTCTGTATTGCAGCACAGAGTCCCCACAGAACACTCTCACAGAACAAATGATACAAAGTGCTGTCTGATAAAAATACAAATCACCAGGAAATGAAGAAACAAGTACACGAGCATCACATGCAAAGTACTAGGCCAAGCTGAGCTCCACTAGCAGATCTACTTTTGGATTGGGTGCTGCCCTTTCATATCATTCGCTAGGTAAATGTGTTTCTGCTACATCACACAGGTAGACACAGGTGTTCTGGTTACGCAAGCAAAAAAAATGCTTCAATACATAAAACACAAGATCGCCTGCGAGTTTTGGCATTTCATAGCGGAGATGTAGCCTATTGTATATTTTGTTCTAACAAACGTCACTCTCCAAGCACAAAGTATGATCATAAGATATACATAAATAGTTTCACACTAGTTTTTGGTTACATCTGTACAATCAATACAAAAATACTAAAATGTCTCTATGAAGTTTTTTTTTAGGCTCCATCCAAACTTTCCTTGGAATCCACAGCCTCAAATTAAACAGAGTGTTTTTAAATTATTCTATAGCTTTAAGGAGGTCTGCATGGGTTTCCATGGTTTATTAGGCAGCTTTACAATACAAATCACATCTGCTCTTTGTTTAGCCAGTCTAAAGATGTTTAAAGATGTGTTTTGATTATCACTTCAAGTGCCCCTATTATGCCTTTTCAAATATGATATTTCATGTAGTGTGTCATGTAGCTGTATGTGAACATAAACTATCTGCAAAGTTGTGACGCCGACAGTGCACTATAAATAAAGTTTTTGTCTAACAAAAAAAAGAGTCGGCTCACATTCGCCTAAACGAGTCGTCAGCAATTCGAATCTTTTTTCTGTAACGGCCACACGTCACGAGCTACACATTTGCGTAATGTCCGCCCACATTCAATTTCGCGAACAACTTGCCCGCCCACAAACAGTAGGCCTACCATTTTCAAGTGGATTACATCATGTCAAGAAGACGCCCTGCGCTGTGACAGCCTGTGAGAGTGAATTTGTTTTATATGCCCTTCCGAAAGATGAAACTATCAAGAATGAGTGGTTAACATTAATTTTTTCAACACCTCAGCAGTCCAATGCCAATCTTGTGTTGTGTTCGCGTCATTTTACTGATGACTGCTTTTCCAATCTTGGGGAGTAACTTTACAACGCGAGATTCACCAAACGCTTGGTTTTAAAAAATGGATCAGTGCCCAGTTTATTTGGACCGGCTTGCTCCTCTGAACTTCTACCTGTAAGTATGATTAATAATTGTATTTTCTAGCGATCGTTCAAAATAGGCCTACGTCTTTGTGTACGTTATGGTGTGTAACAACCCCGCACATGTCTTGGTAACCGGCTAACTTGCGTTTCTGTAGTTCTGTTGTTCAGCTGTGAGTGCAATGTAGTCTAAAAAGTCTTGTGATTGATGCAGCTTGACTGTCTGTCTGCCTTATTAGTTTAAGTAATGATAATGATAAACGATGGCTTAACGCAGTGTTATGGATTGTACAGTGTTGAAGTTCACAACGTAGAGATGTGTCCGGTTCGCTTACAAAAGCAAATTGTAACATATGACACCCACTGAGAAACGTCCTGCTCCGGTCGTGCTTGCAAAACAGTTTCTTGTCGATGTGACACTTCAACAGTTTCATCGTCAGACTCCGGCTCGAATTGATAGGGTAAAATCGAGGCTATCTTTTCTATGCATTAACAGGTCTCCGCAGCTGTCATTCAGTTATGCCAATAGGCGTTTCGTTTTTGCGCTGTAGCGGTAGACCAATCCAGAAGGACTGCACCATCTGACCAATCACAGCGGTGAGGGCTCACTGAAAGGAGGGGTTTAGAGAGACTGATTCTTCGAACTGCTTCAAACGAGTCGTTTACGAATCATTTAGAAACGGGGTAAAAATAAATCTAATTTTGGAGAAAACTAAAGTGTTTTTTGAACTTGCATACATGTAAACCTGTTTTAAGAGACTATTACAACAATATTAACTACCTTTAAAATGGCATAATAGGGGCACTTTCAGGTATTATTCTTCATCTGGTTTCAGCAGTGTGGTAATAACCCGTGTCACCATTTAAATAACACCATATCCATTCACCCCAACATTTCTAAGTGACTTTTAAAGGATCATTTTTAGAAAACATATCAGAAAATAAGCAACGTATGTGAAATTATCAACAACAACAAAAAATACCTAACATAACAATACTTCAATAGCACTGCTTGCATTATAGGTATTTTGCATAATTTAATGGCACAAACTGACAAAAAAAAGATTGAAATATGGGGGAGAAACTCCTTATCAATTGATTTTGAATAAATTTCAAAGGGATAGTTCATCCAAAAATGAAAATTCTGTCACTAATTACTCACCCTCACGTCGTTCCAAACCTGTAAGACCTTCGTTCATCTTTAGAACACAAATTAATATATTTTTGATGAAATCCGAAAACTTTCTGACCCTGCATAGACAGCAATGCAACTGACACTTTTAAGGTCCAGGAAGGTAGTAAGGACATCATTAAAATAGTCCATGTGACATCAGTGGTTCAACAAGAATATTTTTGTGTGCAAAGAAAACAAAAATAACAGCTTTCTTCTGAAATTGATATTACATTTAGTAAAGACTATTTTAAACAATGTATGTACTACCTTTCTAGGCCTTGAATGTGCCAGGGTCAAAAAAAATTCTCAGATTTGATAAAAAAATCTTATATTGTGTTCTGAAGATGAATGAAGGTCTTACGGGTTTGGAAAGACATGAGGATGAGTAATTAATGACAGAACTGTCATTTTTTGGTTAACTATGCCTTTAATTTTTTTCGCCGTCCAATAACTATATATTTTAGAAAGTTTGTTTATTAAAAATAATTCAGTTAGACAATTTTATTATGCCTTCAGCGTCACTGAAAATGTAATAACTGAAAGATAATTTAGAGAACCCGCCAACTAATCCATCTAAAACAGCTCTCTGTGTCATATTTCTCAAAATTCACTCTGATGAAAGTATTTTGATGAATCCAGAAACTAAATCAGAGAAAATACTGAACAACGTTCCACGTAAGAAATAACTGGGAAACATAAAATCATCAATTTCATAGATCAAATGTAACGTCAAATTACTGAAACGCATCGCTTTTTGAGTAACAACAGAAACACATAAAAGATGATTGATGGTTGAATTTATAAAATATCTAGAGCTGCAAAATGATTAGTCACGATTAATCGATTCAAAATAAAAGTTTGTTTACATACAATATGTGTGTACTGTA
>NC_133361.1:52485616-52632225 GCF_049309525.1 Garra rufa
AGTTAGAATCTGATTTATCACTAGATATATAATAATCATGACACTTTACTGTGCATTAGGAAAGTCAAAAACACTGAAATGATATAAGACGGGCCATATAAAATATGACCAACAGATGAGGTTGTAGTACCTGAAAAAACTGATGATGGTATGACTGACAAAAATATAAATGTGACGTTACTGATCTACTCAGAACAAGACACGTATGAAAACATTGCCATTATTTTGGTTTGTGTATCAGCTCAACTCAAAAAGTGGTTGCACATGTGCATGCGTGTTTGTTAAACAGTTCTCAAAAGGCTCTCTGGGTCGGACAATGCACAGTAGAGTGTGTATCCCAGTTCGTCTATTTCCTGTGGCGTTAGCTCACAGAACAGGTTGACTTTGAGATTGAAGATGCATGGTAGCCTCCCAGCCTCTAGGTGTCCCACTAGTGCACGAAGCAGGTGCATGAAACGATCAGCGAGCGCTTCCTGAGTCCAATCGCCCTCCTGTTCGCTCAGGAGAAGGATTGCATTAGTGAGCTGGCTTGCGTTTAATCGTGTCAGCGCTGGATTCAGTTTACACACAGCTTTAATGACTTTAAGACACGCGCAGCGGCACCCGACGTCTTCTTGATCGAGCGTGCGTAGCTTCGCCGTTTCCGCCACACGAAAACTCTGTCGCCACAGGTTCTCATGGCGTTCGGCAGCTAATCGGTGCGGTTTGGCAATCAACGAGACGCCGTCCTCCATAACAAGCAGTGGGAGGAAGTCCACATATAGGCGGCGATCCGTTTCGTATTGCACTTCTAGCGTGAGCGTTTCTGATGGGACCACGGGTCGGATGATGTAATCTAAAACGCTACCGATGGCGGGCCAGTTGATGGAGCCGGCGACGAGCTTCTCGAAAACCTCTAGGACGCTCTTTGGGGAAAGGTAGCCACCCACCATGCAACGGTCCCAGTAGCTGCTCCCTCGCGGGAAGTACTCAAGGTTTTCTCGACGAACCAGCCAGAAGCCAGGAAGGTTCATGATGGTGTCCTCGCCAGGAATAGATGACCAGAGATTCTTCTCAAGGATCAAGGGGACCATCAGCTGGGCGTGGTCAGCAGTCACCACCTAAAATGTGAAAAATGAAGAGTCACGGATGAATTACACTTCCATTCAGAATACTGAAAATGAATACTTCAATCAACACTAAGGATGCAAATTGATCAAAAGTGACAGTGAAGACATTTAAAATTTCTATTTCAAATAAGTGCTGTTCTTTTAAACTTTTTTATTTAATCAAAGAATCCTGGTAAAATGTGTTTCTACAAAAATATTAAGCAGCACAACTGTTAACATTAATGATACTAAGAAATGTTTCTTGAGCAGCAAATCAGCATATTAGAATGATTTCTGAAGGATCATGTGACTTGTGAAGACTGAATAGCTGCTGAGTTATTTTAAATTGTAATAATATTTCACAATATTACTGTTTTTACTGTATTTTACTTTAAAGGATTAGTTCATTTCCTGATAGTGTACTCACCCCCATGTCATCCAAGATGCTCATGTCTTTCTGTCTTCAGTCGCAAAGAAATTAAGGTTTTTGAGGAAAACATTCCAGGATTTTTCTCCATATAGTGGACTTCAATGAGGGATATCAGCGGGGTGAAGTTCCAAATTGCCGTTTCAATTCAGCTTCAAAGGACTCCAAATGATCCCAGCTGAGGAATAAGGGTCTTATCTAGCGAAACGATCGGTCATTTTCTGAAAACAATTAGTTTTAAAAAAGTTTATATACTTTAACCACAAATGCTCATCTTTCACTAGCTTGACCTCACGTTGGAAAGGTCACGCACGACGTAGGCGGAAGTACAGTGTTTACAAAATAAATCTACAAAAAAACTAAAATGCCCTTTTTTAAAAAAAAAAGTAAAACGATATTGGAAGTTGGAGTTGGAGGAGAAAATGAGATTTGAGGGTTTTTCGCCCTAACCTAACCTAGTTCAGACAAAGAACTAAACGCGTGTGATCTTTTCAACAAAACCACAATGCGTGAGGTTAGGCTGGTGTAAAACAAGCATTTGCGGTTAAAAAGTATACACATTTATTTTATTTTTTTTTAGAAAATGGCCAATCGTTTTGCTAAATAAGACCCTTATTCCTCAGCTGGGATCGTTTAGAGCCCTTTGAAGCTGCATTGAAACAGCAATTTAAACCTTCAACCCGTTGATCCCCATTTAAGCCCACTACATGGAGAAAAATCTGGAATGTTTTCCACTTCTATGCGACTGAAGACATGGGACAATCACATGGGAGTGAGTAAAGTATCAGGTAATTACGTAACAGAACTAAAACACGAGTTCTCACCTGAAGGTCATCGTATAGACTTCCGCTTAGATACATTTCCCGTAGGGGCATATCAGGCAGTTTGGCATGAAGAAAGACTCTGAGCTCCGCACAGATATCCAACGCAGCACGGCGAGCGACAGCTTGCTCCTCCGAGGGGATCGCCACTCGCTCGTGAAAGAAGGCCCACAGGTGTTCCTGCAGTGAGAGCCGCATACGTGCCTTCTGGAATTCAGCCTTACCAGGGCGGCCACCACCACGGGCCAAACTACGATGTAAAGAATCTAAAAAAAAAAAAAAAAAAAAAAAAAGGAAGAAGAAAACATAAAATTAGACATATGACATCAGTTTACCACACTCACACATTCAGACACCTTCCAAAGGTCAAAACCTGGTAGAATAATTCTACTTAAATGGATTTTCTGTCATTAAATACTCACCATTTTGTCGTTCCAAACCTGTAAGATCGTCGATTTTTTTTTGGAACACAAATTTAGATATATCTGATGAAATCTGAGTGCTTTCTGACCTTCCACAGACAGCAAGGGTCCTACCTCGTTCAATGGTTAAAAAGCTCTCTGATTACATCAAAAATATTTTAATTAGTGTTTTCAAGACAAACAAAGGTCGACGAAAGAATGACATGAGGGTGAGTAATTATTGACAGAATTTTCTAACTATCCCTTTAATCACAACACATAGCCTAAAGAAACACAATCTTTAGTTTTCCAGACACATATTAAAACCTAGTTTGGTCTATGTTGGAGAATGGATGACACAGGATGCTGAACTAGTCATTCAACAAAAATTTCCAATACTTCCTTCACATTGACTAGTCATTCAGACAAGATACCAACTAGTCAAAATGCCCATAAAACAAATGAAGGGTCTATAGAAACCTACAGTGTGTTAGTTAAGGAAGGGCTTAAATACCCACTGAGCAGGTAGAGCAGACACTCCAATATGAACAAGCCTGGTAAACAATAAGGATACAGGTTAGGATAACATAAACTGGGGATTATCATGTTCATGATGGCCCAGGATTAAAATATAAAGGTTAATTAAAATAACCAAAAATATTTCAATAATATGGAATAAAACTAAAACAAGAACGTTTGTGGTCATCAGAGAGTTGAAAAGCACATGTTGTCTTGTGGATGTTGCATTCAAAAGTACAGGATGTCAAGTATGCAAGGCACCAGAGACTCATTACCTGGCTTGAAGGAGCTGGAGGAGGTGGGGAGAGTCTGTAGAGAGCGGCTGACGTTCTGTTTCATGTCGTGGTTCAGTGTTCGTGGTGACGACCCCAGCCAGCTTGGTTCCTCCCAGCTTCTTCGTCCTGACGGGTCTTTAGTGGGACTGGATGGGGCACTGAGCGCTCGGTCGTACATCTACGATAAACCAAACTCAATTATACACTTCCATATATAACTCAATTCTCTTCATGAGGTACACTTGTAGGATTTCCTAAAAAAAGAACTTGTGCAGTCTCTTGCGCAGGATATTGAACAGTGTTGACTTCTCTTTGCAAAGCTGAATTGCATTGTGACTAGGGATGCTCATTTCGGTTAATTTCCCTGACCGACAACCGCTGCTCGTTATCCGAACATTAACCGTTAACTGATAAAATTAGAATAATAAATTTGTTTAAAATAAAAATAGAATGCACGAGTATCCGTGACGATACATAAAAAATACAAGCAAATGTTTTATTTTAACGTGCAAACAGCAGCATACAGAGCAACAACAAAAACTGCATTCATATACTCAAATTATCACGCATCAGCTGCGCTTCTGAGAACAGAAAATCAGAATGAAAAAAAAAGAATAATATAAATAGGCCTACACTAAATATGTATAAATTAAATAATACCTAATTAAGATGGCAAAACTAAAACACACTGAATCCTTCTATGCGCTTTGAAGAACTGTACCGGTCTTATAAAAAATATAGAGCAGGCCAGCCTATACCTCAGTGTACCTAGTTTTTAACATGTCGACATGCTGTACGGATAGACTGGAACGCTGCCTGTTACCTGTTAGATCCGCGACAAAAACACATCACAAAAATCCTTTCAATTTGCGGTTCGGGTCTTTTCATCCACTGGTCATATGTGGAGAAACGTGTTTTCACAGCGTTCAATAGCCAATCACAGACATATCTGTTGATTTGTGGCCAATCAGAGGTGGCTATGTTACAATCCACTCACCACTCAAAGTGCAGGTTTCAGTTTTGCTGATCTCTACAGCTCCGCGAACTCTCTCATAAAAACAAATAAAGTGTAGACATGATGTAAATAAGAGAATAAATGTACAGTGTAAAGGTTATTTTATTACTTTTTATTAACTTTGTGAGGTTGAGATGAACTACAGTAATGTATGAGTGACAGCCTTCCAGTGATTGTAAGGGGAGCGCGCACTTGTTAGACTATAACAAAGTATTCTATAGTCTTTGACTATAATTAATTCAGAATTTGAATACGTTTATTCACGGATTCATTCTCTGGTAACCCAATATCGCCATTGCCATCGTGTTGCATATAGGCTACTACATCAGTTACACAAACTAAGAGAAGGTAAAGCAGGTGGTTACTCAGCAAAATATGTCTGAACAGCCGCACTCGACACGCTCCCGTGAGTAAAAATTTTTTTTTCACCATGCAGCAAACGTAAAAAAATTAAAAATAAAAATAGAAAAAATAAAAAATTTAAACCGTTTAACTGATAGTAATAATCGGTTAAAATTCTTACTGTCGGTTAACGGTTAAACGGTCAATATGAGCATCCCTAATTGTGACAGATTCATAAAATAATCCACACTGAATTGTGATGTTCAAAATGTTAAGATTAAACTGAAGTGATCAAAAACACAGTTAAAAGTAAATGTATCCTTTTTTGAAACTGAATAAATAGGCTTTTCATTGATGTATGGTTTGCTAGGATAGGAGAATATTTGGCCAAGATACAACTTTTAGAAAATCTGCAATCTGAGGGGGCAAAACAAAAATCTAAATATTGAGAAAACCGCCTTTAAATTTGTCCAGATGAGGTTCTTAGCAATGCATATTACTAATCAAAAATTAAGTTTTAAAATATTTACAAAATATCTTCATGGATCATGATCTTTACTTAATATCCTTATAATTTTTGGCATAAAAAAAAATCTATAATTTTGACCCATAAAATGTATTGTTGGCTATTGCTACAAATATACCTGTGCTACTTAAGACAGGTTTTACGGTCCAGGGTCACATATCGTTTGGACTCATTGGAAGTCGTTTCTGCTGCTCAGTTTCAATAAAAGCTCCATCAGAAAGACTGAACAGTTTTCATTGAAATTCTCATCAATTTTCAAGATCACTGGAAATTTGAGTCCCTCCAACATGGACACAGGATTAAAGGGTATTAAAACATGTTCCTGTACTCACTCTTTTGACCGCCAGTGTGGCGATCCCGAGCATGGCTGCTCCCCCGACTCCCAGCACCAGCTTTGCATTAGAGAGCACAAAGTCGATCGCCGTGCCAAGCCCATTGTCGTCTTTCTTTCCTTTGCGATCCCCGTTCACTCCTGCCATCGATCTTTTCCCTCCCTAAGACAAAGCAAGAAAATGGAAAAGAAAATAGAAGTTTATTTACTCATCAACTACAAGTTGTGTAATATGCAGCTTATTTGCAGTTCACTAAGAAATTACATCAAGTGAACCTCAATGTAGTTATTGAAAAAAAAAAAAAAAAAAAAAAAAAAAAAAAAGTTTAGACAGAAAAACCGGTATGGCAGGGCTTTATATATAAACCAGAGAAAAAGACAACTGGGACAGTTGACGGAATTTTACGGCTGGATTGGGAAAATGTTAAATATTAAAATATACAGTGATGGACAAAATTATTAGGACACTGGTATTTTCACCAGCTAAAAATGGTTTTAAGTCAGTTATTTCTATCTTTTGCTGTAGTTTTAGTAAAAAATAGCAGTTTACATTTTCATACATTCATTTTGCAATAATTGTAATTATAATGTTTGCACAAAAAGTTTATTTGTGGCAGGGACAGAGAAAATTCTTAGCGTTGAGCCATGTACTGAGCAGTGTTATTTTAGCATTTTTTATATTATATTGCTTTAATTATTTGAATTAGCTTATGATGTTATTTTTATATTTTCATTTTAAGTAACTTTGTTATGTGCTTTTGTCATTATTGTTTTTATATACATTTCCATTTAGTTTTTATTTTACTTAAATTCTGGTTTAGTTTTTATATACACTATATTTCCAAAAATTGGGACACCTCCTTCTAATGAACAGGTATGACTACTTTAGTAATCTTAGACCCGGTTTCACAGACAGGGCTTAGACTAAGCCAGGATTAGCAGATAGTTCAATTAGGATATCTAAGTAATTTTTATAAACATGCTTAGAAAAAAAACATTACTGGTGTGCATCTTGAGACAAAACAAAGACACCGATATATTTTAAGATCAGTCAGTGCAAGTTTCTTTCAGTTCAAACAGCTCAGACTTACATTTTAGTCTAGGACTAGGCTTAAGCCTTGTCTGTGAAACCGGGCCATAATGTTTAAGCATATTATAGGGTATTGTGTGCTTCCAACTTTACAGCAACAGTTTAGACAGGACCCTTTTTTATTCTAACATGACAATGCATCTGTGTATAAAGCAAGGTTTAAAAAGAAACTATTAATTCAGTCAGTGTGGAAGAACTTGACTGATCTGGTAAAACCAGGTCCTAATCCCAGCTGAACACCTCTGGTGTGACTTTAAATGCAGACCTTGAGCCAAAAACTCCACCACAATGACTTGTACATTCACTATATGGACAAAAATACTGGGACACCGCCTTCTTTAGAACAGAAAAAGGCACTTCCAAAACTGTGGCAACAAAGATGAAAACATGATTAATTTATTTAAAAATTGTATTTCCATCTTTGTTGTCGTTTTGGAAGTGTCTAAAATGAATGTACCCTTATGTACAAGTCATTGGTGTTTGGTGATGAGTTTTTGCTCAAGGTTTGCATTTACAGTCACACCAGAGGTGTTCAGCTGGGATTAGGACTTGGCTTTATACAGACCAGACAAGTTCTTCCACACTGACTGATTCAATTGTTTCTTTTTGAACCTTGCTTTATACACAGATGCATTGTCAAGACTCGTTTTATTATAGAAAAGAGTCCTGTCAAAACTGCTGCTACAAAATTAAAATCATACATTGCTTAACATTAAAATTTGTACTCATGGAAATTACTAAAGCAGTCAAACCTGTTCATTAGAAGCAGGTGTCACAATACTTTTGGCAATACAGTGTATTTCTAGTTAGTAATTTTAGTACTTCATTTTATTTTAATTAGGTGCCAAAGAAATATTTCAAACATATTTACGTTTTTTCTTCTAACACGTATATAATAATATTCAATGATATAAATAATATAAAATAACACTAATAACACATTTTATTTTGGCATCATCTCAAGAAAAAAATAGTTTTAGATAAAAGGGACATTCGATGCCCATTTTCTACCAAGTTGGTACGACTCTTTAGGCTTTTCATGAAATGTCCGCAACATACTTTGGTTAAAATTCCTCAACTGCCGTGTAAAACAACAACTTTTCACCTCGTCAAAAACAGCTCAGTTCACAGTGACCCTGCATTGCTTAAAGGGGTCATCGGATGCAAAACTCACTTTTACATGTTGTTTGAACATTAATGTGTGTTAGCAGTTTGTGTACACAACCACCCTACAATGATCAAAATCCACCCAGTGGTATTTTTTTTTTATCTTTAAAAGTAATATGCCCTTTTTAAAATCAGGTCGTTCTCAGTTTCTTGTCGGTGTGATGGCACACAGTTGATTGACATGAGCGTCTTACCTTAGACCCGCCCTCACCGAGCTGAAAACGTTCGAATACTATCGCCATTGTGTGACTCAGGTGCAGAGGAAGACTCTAATTGAGCGATTGAGGTGTTCTGTTGTTGGATGTAATAATGAACATAGCAGTCGTCATTTACTCCTGACATCTGAGCCACTGAAGATGCAGAGGTTTAACGTTACTTTAGGTTTTTAAAAGGAAAGTGCCGATCCCGATCTACATATGCATCTATGTTCATGTGAATCATTAATGATGCACCTTCACTCACAGCAGAATGAGTGTAAGGGTTTTTTATGCATCTTTGCAAATGGCCTTTCTTAAAATTGTGCTTCTTGGCAAGTTTAGCAGATAAACGCAGCTAAATACGGCTAAACGCGGCTTAAGTAAACATTACACCTCTTAATCCCTCAGCAGAGAGGGCTGGGGGGTGAGCAGAGCTCATTTGCATTTAAAGGGCCCATGCAATAAAATGAGCTGATATTTTGCAGAGCTGATTTTGACAAGGTAAAAGGGTGTTTTTTTACACTTCTATTGAGATTTTTTAACCAAAGTATATTACAGACTTTTTATTAAGACCCTAAAGATTCATATGAACATGTGGAAAAAGGGCATCTGATGACCCCTTTAAGAGACATTATTGTCACCACAGCTGTTTGAGCATGGACAAAATGGCAGACAGCATGCAACTGGCTGAAGGTGGAAATATGCTAATACAGGACAGTCCGTCAGTGCTCGTGGGCGGAACTTGAGCAATATGACATCATACTGCTCAGAAAAACAAAACAGCTTGATAATTGAGACTGTTTAGGTTTTTTGGGGATTAAAAAAAAGGAGTGAATGGATTTTTATCATTGTAGGGTGGTGTGTCCACACAATGCTAAAACATTAAAACATAAACACCATTTTAAAGGTGCCATAGAACGCATTGATACAATATTTTTAAATTGTTCTCTGATATCTACATAGAAGGTATATGGCATAGGAAAGGGTAAAAATTCTCCAGAAACGGTTTTACAGGTCCATTTACAACCCTAGGATTTGTCCCTAGAATGAAATGGTCTGTTATTACCTTATTTGGGAGGTTCCTGAATAATAATGAGGAGCTCTGCTCTGATTGGCTGTCTCACAGAGTGGCTCGCTCTCACACAGCAGGAAGGAAACACAGGGAGGAAATATATATTTAATCATGGAGCTCAAGCCGCTATTAATATGCAGGGCATTGAAACTGCCGTTTTGAATGCACGATAACTTTTTAGTTTCACTTTTGAGATCGGTGATTGCACATGCTCTGTGTAACGTTATACTACAGCGGCAGTAATTACCACATTTGACAAGTTTAGATGCTGTCAGCGGTGATAAGTAAGATCTGTAAATCATTCGCCATCATCCATGCAGTCATCTCTCCTTACTCTGTTTATGTGATAAGTGAAATCTTATGTACTGAAATGTAACAGGCTAACGCTAGCAAGAAGCTAACCATGCCCCGTCAGTGGTCTGTCTTCTTTTATTAGAATGCATTATTTGTTTTTCTTGCCTTTCTGAGTACAAACACCAACCCATCCCTTCGTGATCTGCCATTTTCGCTATTGTCCCCGCTTTGTTTTTTCACAATAGCTTATCTGGAGATCATCTGATGATTGGGCTATGCAAATGTTGGAGGCGTAACTATTAACGATTGCGACTATTGCGTAATAGTGTGTGTAATGTTAGGATTGACCTATTTTTCAGTGGTCTTTTGCAAACACTAGATTTTTATAAGGAGGAGGAAATTATGGTGTTTAAGACTCAAGGTATGTTATGTCCACATACAGAACTGTTATTTTTCAACTATGCCAAGGTAAATACAGTTCTCCATTCTATGGCACCTTTAAAATAAATTTGTCATCCAAATTCAAACTGCCTACAATGTTTCTGATGCACAAATTCCATCTTACCGGCTAGCGGTAAAACTGTCTGGTGCTGATGGACCACTTCCTTCTACACCAACCCGCCCAGCCCGCTGTTGAGGAAGAACTGGCCTCTCTTCAGCGCGTCCTCCCTCTCTGCTGGGGCGCTGAGGGTCTGACAGCGCCGGAACTCTCGGGTCACTGCACGCCGGTAATAATCACGGTCGGTGTACTGTAAGTGTTGGCCTGCACGGAGCAGTGCTCGGTACAGCTGCAGCACAGCACTGCGGGACCAGCCGCCCATCAGGGAGAGCTCAGAGCGGCCAGAGACAGACGTCTCACACGCACCTGCAAAAAGAAAGCGGGCACTTTAATACCACCCTACAATGGATGCCAACAGGTCACTGACCACACCAAAGTGTTGTGGTTATTGCTATCATAAGGCTATCAGATACAATAAACAGCTGACACACCCAAACCACATTCAAATCACAATTCAGTGCTCTTCTTCAAACAAGGACAGTCCACAATGTGTCCTTTCAAAAACAAAACCAGGACAATGCTGGCATGTGTGACTTCTTGACCACATTCTCAGTCATGTGACCGTGTAATTACACGTGCAGTGTCACCGCAATTGTCAGTCTCATTATTAACGCTGGGGATTTTTAAAACACATACATCGTTTAAAAAAAACGCCTTACTTTATAGCAGAACATACAAACTAATAAACATAACGATTGTCTTTATAACCACTGCGACAGATTTCAAGCCTGTTCCACTAATAGTAAGGATTACCACGTAAAGAAAATACAAATATAAACGTTCGAACATTAATTACACGATCTACGCAAAGCAGTTCAAGCGAATGCGTATGAAAATAAGACGTTTATAAACTGAGTTGCAGTTATTTGCATGCTACCGTTAGCTAGCTTCTTCACCGGTGACCTTCTTTAACTGTGTAAATATGCCCACAATATCAGCCTCTGAGGTCTCCTATGCTTCATAAACTCATATTCGGAGCCGACAAGAAACTTTAACTCACGTTTAAAACAGACAGAAATCAATATTTAGCTTGTCAAGGGTGGAGGAGACCAGTCTTCAAAGCGGGGTCGACCAATGCTGCTCCGGAAGAAGATGGTAAGTGACTGGAACGTTACTTCCGGGGTTATTGGAACAAGTTTGTAGTTCTTCTTCTTCTTCTTCTTCTTTTATGTTTAATGGCGGGTAGCACTAATATTACGATGCATTATCACCACCGTGTTGGAGTGTGGACCAGAGTATATCCCATTCATCACAAAAAAAAAAAAAAAAAAAAAAAAAAAAAACACATTCTCTTTATTAGTCCCGTTCTTTTTAGGTAACCAAATAAGCTGTCAACCCCACCCACGATTATTCTTTCAATCTTAATTTCATCCACTCCTACCTTCCTCAACTCCTCCTTCATGATTTCTCTTTCATTAAAATACCTTTGACTTGCACAAATGACATGCTCCACTGTCTCTGCTACACCACAGCAATCACATAGTCCTGTTGGGTGTTATTCAACTTAGTATGGCCAACTCTAATTCTTGAAAGTATATTTTCCTCTTTAGTACTTCTTCTTGATTTCCATACTGTTCTAACTGTTTGTTGTATTTTATAAAGATGACGTCCTGTTTCCTGTATTTGTTGCCATTCTGTGACAGTATAAGCTTTAATTATAGCTTTGGCTTCTGATTTACTTAATGATCTATTCATGATTTCTTCACTTTCTAATGCCTGTTTTGCTATTATAATGTTCCTTTTCTTAAGTCTGTATAGACTTTCATATAGTTCATTCATAATATCCTACCTACTATGAGCCGTGAATGCTTGCAGTGATTTTAATGCCGAACATGAATCTGAACAAAGAATAATCTTTTTAATTTGTGTTTCCTCTACCCAATGTAATGCTTTTGTAATTGCTAGTAATTCAACTGTAAAAACAGACAAATGATCTGATGTTCTCTTTGAGATAGAGAAGTTTAAGGATGCGTTACTGAAAGCGAAACCTGTTCTACCTGACTTAGGATTTTTAGATCCATCAGTAAATACAGGTACAAATGCTTGGTAGACCGTTTGTAGCCTATCCTCAACCACAGCTACAATAGTCCCAGAATCTTTAAACCTTTCCATTAAAACCAGTATATAACTTATAGCTTTCCTGTAGCTCAGTGGTTAGAGCATGGCAGTAACAATGCCAGAGTCATGGGTTCGATCCCAGGGATTGCAAGCACTTAAAAAAAAAAATGTCAAGCAATGTAAGTCGCTTTGGATAAAAGCGTCTGCTAAATGTAAATGTAAATGTAATAAAAATCCAGAGATACAGCAGGTAAAAGTTATTAGTAGAGAAATCGTAGGGATATAACCTCTTTGACTCAATTCCTACTGTAAAAAATGACAGTGAATTTAACGGTTAAAAAAAACTGTAAAAATGCTACGGAAAAAACCTGTGAAATGGTTAATGGTAAGTTCCCTTCTATATACGGTGAAAAACTGTGTTGGACATTGGTTGTCATCACCACCCGCTTTTGGTGGTTATCATTGTATTACAAAGGTACGAAACAGATTTCAGTGCTTCAAAAAGTTGGTATATTACTGTTATATGAGTTACGGTTTTTAGTATGAAATTACGATATTTACCTGTAAATTTAAGTGAAAACCTTAAAATGTAAAACATTGCTACCATATTTTTTTTACGGTAAAATTCTGGCAACCACAGCTGCCAGTTTTTTACCGTAAATTTTACAGTGTTGCTTTTCCCCTTCCCAAGCAAAACACCTCTGTTTCGATTTTTCTTTTTCCCAACACGGGTATAGTACCTTTACTGTTGGATGGCATAATGGAAAAAAGTATTGGACTAATAATACTTCCTTGAGGGGTACCATTTTCTACCCTATATCTTCCAGATAAGGCTGTTCCAATTCTTACTTGAATTGATCCATCAAATAAAAAGTCTTTAATCCAATTATATACTTTACCCGTTATTCCTATCTTTTTTAATCATTAAACCGTCTTTCCAAACCATATCGTACGCTTTTTCAATATCAAAGAAAACCACCATTACTGATTCCTTATTAACTTGAGCTTTCCTAATATCCGTTTCGAGACATATAATAGGGTCCATAGTGTCACGATTCAGGCAGGAACACACGAACAACGACGTAATAAAAGAGTATTTAATAAATCCAGTGGAAAACAGGCAGACACAGGAACACGGAGTGGTAACATTAAAGACCGACAAGAACCAAAGCAAAGACACAAACTTATAAAGACAAAATGATTGGGAAACACAGGTGTGGGAAATTAGGCAGGAACCAAAACACACAGAGCAGCGGGGGAGATGGGAGAAACCAAACTAAATAGTTCAAGGGTGTGACATTACCTCCCCCTCCCGGAAGGCACGTCCTCGTGCCGCCAAACAGGAAAAAACAGATTATACAAAGACTTAGGAGAGGGTTTTGGTGGAGGACGGACTCCCGGGAGGAGGGCAAAATACAGAGTCCAGGGGTGTGACAGAACAGTCCATGGAGGTGATGACGGAGGGAGGAGCCAAGGAGGTGACAGGAGGGGGCTGGAGCAAGAGGAGCCAGGTGGGACCCAGAACGCAGCCATGATGGAATGCCACGGTGGAGCCGATGGAGGGAGGAGCCATGGTGGAGGGAAGACTGATGACTCCATGGGGCCGACCGACGGAGGCGGAGCAGGTGGTGGGAGAGCCCGAGGCGGAGACGGGAAGCCGATGGTCAAGGAGCGACACAGAGGATCCGGAGGGCCAAGGTGGAACCCAAGTCCCTGGCGACCAAGGCGGAGATGGAGGTCCGGAGGTCCACGGCGGAGCCGGAGCGACAGAGGACCGAGGCTGTGCCCGCGGGAGGGAGGAGGTCCACAGAGTCGGTGGGGCGACGACTGACCAGGACGGAGCCGGAGGGACGATGGAGCCCGGTGGAGCTGGTGGACCAACGGGCGAGGGTGGAGACGAGGGAGCAGAGAGCCGGGGTGGAGCCGCAGGGTCGGAGAGCCGAGGCGGAGTCCAGGACTCTGAGGCTGGAGGCGATGGTGAGGGATCCTCCAGCCATGACACCGATGGAGACTGGCAGACCCGCGGCGAACCCACCGCACAGATGGTGGGCTGAGGGTGAGCAAGGGGACAGACAGAAGACAACGGGAATTCAGGATGGCTGGACAGAACCAGCGGAGATTCAGGCATAGACAGAACAGGGAGGGTGGGAGGGAAATCCAGGCAGACAGGTATGTCGGTGACAAAGTGTATTAAGTCCCCAGAGTTGTGCTCTTGCTCACCCCCAGTGGTGGTGCAGTGGGTAGGGCTCTCTACCGCCCTCTTTTGCTCCACGAAGCACTCCACCGTCGCAGATGTAGTGGCCGGTTCTCGCACCTGGTCGGAAGTTAAGACCCCATCGGCGCTCCATACTGCTGTCGCTCCGGTCTACAGTGGGCTTAGGCTCGTAATCCGCAAGTCGGGGTGGCTGGCTGGGTTCTGGATCTGGAGTGACACTGACGAGACTATCCTTGGAACAGGCGGGAAACGAGGGTTTGTTTCTCACCAGTGTCCACTCCACAAACGCATCGAAATCCGCTCGAGGGCCGTCCTCGGACTACGACGCTCTGCATGACGCGTTGAGGCTAGCGTCATAGAACGCACAGAGTTAGCTGGTGGGTAGCTGGTGGTTTGCTACAAGCTGGAACATGATTGTAAATCCCTCGAGCGGTAGATCCCCCTGCTTCAGCCGGAGGAGGATGAATTCTGAACGGAGTAGGGGGTTCATAATGCTGACACCACGGAAACAAAAACACTGGAAAAGGAACGAGAAACAAAAACGGGGGGAGACGTGGAAAAACTGTTTTGGTCGGTCTGTTCTGTCACGATTCAGGCTGGAACACACGAACAACGACGTAATAAAAGTAAGAGTATATAATAAATCCAATGGAAAACAGGCAAACACAGGAACACGAAGTGGTAACATTAAAGACCGACAAGAACCAAAGCAAAGACACAAACTTATAAAGACACAATGATTGGGAAACACAGGTGTGGGAAATTAGGCAGGAACCAAAACACACAGAGCAGCTGGGGAGATGGGAGAAACCAAACTAAATAGTCCAAGGGTGTGACACACTTCCCTCTCCTAAAACCACTCTGATGAGGTGATAAAAATCCTTTCTTTTCCAAATAAAATGATATTCTTTCTGTAATCATTCTTTCCATTATCTTTCCAATATGTGAAGTCAGGGCTATTGGCCTATAAATCTATGGGTCTGATGGTTCTTTCCCTGGTTTTCTATTAGGAATAATCAATAATTCTTTCCATTCAGTTGGCAGCTTTCGTTTTTCCCAGATTTTGTTATAAAAACCTAACAGCTTTATCAATGCTAAATTTCCCAATTTTTTTAACATTACATACATAACATATTTCGTCTTTCCCAGGAGATGTTATTCCCGTTCTTGCTATTGCTCTCTTCAATTCTTCCATAGTAAAAGGTGAGTCTATTTCATTCTCCTTTTCATTCTGTTCCTCATATCTTGAATAAGCGGCTTTTGCTAGTTCTCTTCCTCTCTTTCCTTCCTCAGTTAGATTATTTGAACTATGAATTTCACTAAGTGATTTTGCTATCATTTCCGCCTTTTCTTCATTACATATAGCTGTTACTTCACCCACCTTCATCACAGGGTATTTCAGTTCTCTTTTGATCCCTCTCATCCTTCTAATCATGTCCCATATCTCTCCTACAAGCGTTGATCTACCAATTTTGTTACAAAATGTCTGCCAACTTTGTCTTTTTGCATTACGTATAGTTCTCTTAACCTTTGCTTGCATTTGCTTATATTTAATTACATTTTGATAGTTATATGAGTTCTTCTTAATAATCTTAGGGTTTTATTTCTCTCTTTTATTACTCTACTACATTCATTAGTCCACCAAGGCACCGTCTGTCTTTTCATTTGTCCATTACTTTCAGGAATTGACTCCTTAGCAGCTTCCAGTAACACAGTTTTAAATTTTTTATCAATCTCCTCAATATCTTCATTTAAATCGATTTTATCAATTTCTCGCTCACATATAAAACTAAACTGTTCCCAGTTGGCAAGAGCAAAGATCCACTTTCCTCTTTCCCTTTGTTGCATATTTTCCTGCAACAATATTTTACAGTAAACTGGATAATGATCGCTTCCAATTGTGGATTCATAATCTACTCCCCACATACATTTCCCTGCTAAATTATTAGAAACAAAAGTTAAGTCTAAAACTGATATTTTCCCTGAGTGTACATCTAACCTTGTCCCTCACCCATCATTTAAACATAGCATCCCCTTTTCTTCTAAAAGTTCTTCAATCACTTCTCCATTGACATCTATTTTGGTACCCCTCCATAACGTACTATGTGCATTAAAGTCTCCACAAATCACTTTTTTATTTCCGTCTATTCCTGCAATTTGCACTAATTTATTTAAGTCAAGTTTCTTACAAGGGTTATAATAATTATTAACTACAAGCTCTCCTTCCTTTGTCCATATCTCAATAGCTATTTATTCTTGCTCGTTTCCTACTCCTATCACCCTAAATGCAATTCCTTCTCTAATAAATGTTACACAGCCTCATCCTGCTCCTTCTCTCCTATCATATCTAACATTGTCATACCCACCTAATCTAAAATCTAAATTTGATCGCAACCATGTTTCCTGAACACAAATTATATCTGGCTTGCTAGATAACTCTTCAACATGTTTTTTAAATTCCTGTCCATTGGCCAGTAAGCTCCTCGCATTCCATTGCATTAAGAGGACCATTATTACTATCCAACCCATGCTTGTTCCTGACTTGCCTGACCACTGAGATCATTTCTTACTTCCTCCCAAGTCAGCCCACTTATATTTAGATGTTGTACTGCTGCCTTCACAAGTATTTGTATTCTTTCTGTTTTGGATTTGATCTCCATTGTTGCATTAATCACTCCTGACTTCTCCCTTACTTGTTAGTTCTATTTCTTTCACAGTTTGACTTCCCCCTTTGTTTCATTCATTTTTCTGATTCACCTTCCTAACCGCTTCTGGATATGTTATCTTGTTTTGGATTTTTACCTGCTGTATTTCCAATTCCCTTTTCATCACCTCACATCTTCCTTGGCCACACTATGTTCCCCCCCACAATTACAACATTTTGGCTGATCATGATGACATTGGTCATATTCATGATCTTCTCCACACCTTGGACATCTCCTTTTTTCTTTACACACTTTGGCTATATGTCCAAATCTTTGGCAATTATAGCATCTCGTTGACTTTGGAATAAATTCTCGAACGTTTCAGCTCAAATATCCTAACGTCACTTTTTTGACTAGCATTTCTCCTTCAAATTCCAACATGATAAACTCATTATCCTTACGTACTCCCTCCCGCGTTGTCTGCATTCGATGAGCATCTTTTAAGTTACCTCTTTCCCGAATTTGATTTAATTTCCTCTACTGAAACCTCCACCGGCACTCCCCAGAGCACTCCTTTGACCCATTTATTATCTCTTTCCACCCGACTTGCGTTTATTACCTTGAATCGTCCAATTTCTTTTATTCTCCTAGCCCTCTCTCTTTGTTCTTCATTCCTACATATAATCAGTAGATTCCCATCTCTCAACACTTTTGCCATATGTATATCACCAATTTGATTTCGTAGTATCGTTGTCAGTTTCACTGGACTCATCGCTGAAATTCCCTTATCTTCACTGAATCTTTCCAAAATTTTCTTTCTCCCTCTCTACTTCACATCTTTCACCACTTCCATTACGCCTGGTTTTCTTTGCCCTCATCCCCTCAAAATTATTTCTTCTCTTTTTCCTCGCTTTCCCACTTGCTTGGCTTATTTCCATACTGTCATCACTCTCCATTATATCAGAATCTCCCCACTCTGGTTCATTCACAACACAGCTGTGCTTACCCGCCATAACTTTCTTTATTTCATTAGTTTTCCCCATTCTTGATAATTCTCCACGTTTCCGAATTCCAGTTATAATACATGCTTTGCTTCCAAGATCCACTGTTGAACTTTCTTGTTGTTTTATTTGTGAAGATTTGACCATCCAAATTTATATGAGGTAAGTTGAATTTCCCACCACCAGCTCCCAAGTTTGTAGTCAGGGCTGTGGCTCAGTTTAAACAAAAGAACATTGAGGCATTTTACTTTGTTTTCAAAACCCACATTTCTCTGAAAAATAAAATTACATTATTTATTTTTGAATTGTTTCAGCATTATATGATTATAAGACAAAAATAGCTCAAAAGAAACCCCCATGTGTTACCTTTGGTAATCTCAGAATATACTTTGAACATATGAGATCACAAAACAAGAAGCTTATTAAATCAAAAAATATTTTAAAGCTCTTCAAATTTATGTAACTGTCCTTGTGTTATATAGCACCTTTTTATTCTAGTATGTTTTATGTTCATTTTATGTTGTTGTTCTTCTTTTTCTGTTGGACGGTTGCCTTATATTTAGCCTGTACTTTTTTGCATTGTACTTATGTGTGATGAAACCAAATATTAAATAAATAAAGAGCTTTAGCTCAAAACGAACTAATCTAGTTAGCACTTTCAGTGGATTTTGTGTGTGTGTGTGTGTGTGTGTGTGTGTTCATATCAATAATTACAATTCAAGTTCATAAAATGCATTTTGAAAGTAATACAAAGAAAACACACACACACACACACACACACACACACACACTGGTTTCCATGATTTATGGGGATGTTCCATAGAGGTAAGAGGGATCATATAAAATGCATGTTATTTTTGATTTAGTACTGACCTGAATAAGATATTTCACATTAAGGCGTTTACATTTAGTCCACAGGAGAAAATAATAGGTTAAATAATAAAAATGACCCTGTTCAAAAGTTTACATATGCTTGATTCTTACCCTCTCAAAAAGGATGTGTTTTTATCACATTGTTTGTGTTATGTCTATTTTAGCACATTTAGTGTTACTTTGTGTTAAATGTGTGTTAAAAACGAAAAAGAAAAATGAGAATATCCAACACAGTGTGCCCAACACAATATGTGTTAAATATCAGCCAATCACATTACTGCTACTGAGGCAAGCAAATTTCCTCATGCTTCAAGTTTTCATCGTTTGGACATAACTTCGATGTCTGAAGGTAAGAAATGTTTGTATTTGCCATTATACATTTTTAAAATGTCTTTTGTGATCGCTTGGAAAGGGTCAAGGGGCATTTGGCACATGTACGTGGTAGCCGGAAAACTGCCTCACGAAAGGCCATGTGAGCTGCGCCCGCGCCTGCTGCACAAATCTCGACGGAGGGAGCTTATATTAATAAGCTTTATAGTTTCTTTTGTTAGATTAATTGTGAACAGAATTGCTTTTAATTCATCATTGACAGGTTCTAGTGCTTCTCATGAGGAAATGCATTTGTTCGTCACGTCTTTCTCTTTGAAAATGAACAGTAGGGATAGGCGGATCGATCCAAATATCGATAGTATCGAAAATAACGTTGGTATTGGTATCGGATCAATACTCGCATGCTGAGATCGATACTTTAACTTATTTTTTTCTTCTCTAAACTTAGTGCATTGCTTAATACATTTAACAAAGAGTAGATGTAAATATACCGCTCTTTTCACATCTCGTATGCAAACAATGCAGCTGCTCCCCTGCTATGGTGTTCCCTTTCGAAAGGTAACTCTCGTTGCGTCGTCATTTTTGACGACTGCTAATGGGGTAACTCCTGTTTACTCCGATACTGAAGCCTGGTTTGTTAACGTTTGTGAAGTTGCACAAACCAATGGTGCTTTCACCTGCCAAAAAGGGTGGAACTGACTGCAATATAAGTCGGCGAAAAGCGTCATATCATCAGATTCTTCTACTTCAGTGACGAGACCATCTCTTCGCTCTGCTGCAAGAACCTGAAGCCGAGGAAGGAGCTGAGAAGCTTACCTGCTGCCCGCTATGCGCTCTGCCGTCCCGCCGTGGAACTCGCCACCTGCAGTGGACTCCGCCTCCCTTGTGGCTATCCAGCCAGGACTGAAAGAGCAAATTTGAGCAAATTTCCAAGCGCGTTGATGCTAATGTCGCTTTGCCAGTGTGGTTCATGCAAAGAGTCTTTGCATGAAACGGACGGTCACAGCGAGTGCATCGCCTGTCTGGGGATTTCCCACACGGAGGCTGCGCTCGTTGAGGCTTCATGTTCTCATTGCGAGGATATGAACCTCGCGGGTCGCCTTTTTCCGAAAAGGCGATCCCCCTCGCCATGTTCTCCCGCCTCTTTCTCCACGGAGGAAGAAGCAGCGGAACAGTGGGTCTTCTCTTCACGGCGCGAGTGATGTGACGTCGGCGCGGTGCCCGCGCCCTTCACCCTCCCCTTTGGGCTCCCTCCCGCCGGTGTGTTTCACACAGGAAGATGAACACCCCTCCCCTGATGAGAGTGGCTAGATCCTTCGGCGTCTCCGAGGAGGAAATGATCGTTGACGACTCCATATCCTTGGCGGCCTCTGATGCAGACGAGTGGGCGTGTTCCGGCGAAGAGCCTGAAGCCCCGCCTCCTTCTCAGTCGACACGGCCAAGCATCGATACAGAGCTGATCCGAGTGCTGAAACGAGCTGTGGAGGAGCAACAGCCCAAGTGGTCGGGAACGCTATGGCCAACCTGGTGGTGCTGGAGCGCCACCTGTGGCTGAACTTGGCGGAGATCAGGGACACTGAAAAGATGGCTTTCCTGGATTCGCCGATCTCTCAGAAAGGTCTGTTCGGCCCCACTGTGGACGGTTTCACAGAGCGTTTCACGGAGGCACAGAAGACGTCGTAAGCGCTGCGTCACTTCCTGCCTAAACACCCCAGTGCATCGGCGACTGTTTCAAGCCGCCCGAAGACAGCGTCCACACCACAGCCTGCAAAGCCTGTGCAGCCTCAGCTCTCGCAGAAGCCGGAGCCTGGACTGCAGCAACGCCCCCGAACGGCAAGGAAATTTCCATTTCCAAAGCGCCAAGGTCCCCGCCCTCGCGTAGTGCTGGACCCTGAGCCGCAGAAGCCGTCCTGATAAGTGTGCGGAGAGGAAGAGAAAAAGGAGGATTCTCGCAGGTGCTGGAATTCCCTTAAAGAAAGCTTGCATGTATTCCCCGTCACTTCGAAAAATTCTGAGTGCCGGAGGTTTTCTGACCAGGCGCGTCCCGCTAAGGCAGCGTGTGCCTCAAACTACCGCTGTGATAGCGGACCCACTTACTATAAAGAGCAATTTCCCTCTCCCCACACTTACACTCACACACATCAGCACATCCCCGTCTGGCGATGCGCTGGTATTATCAAAAATACTCAAGAGTGCCAACGCTCCCTCTATAGGCGGCGAGTTAGCATCAATAAAATTAGAACCCTTTTCCGCTCGGCTGTCGGCTTGGATTGGATTTTAAAGACAGTGGAATGAGGCTACTCGCTTCAGTTCGCTCGCAGGCCACCTGTATTCAATGGTGTCGTTCAGACTTTGGTTACGGACGAGTCATGTGTTCATCGAGCCGAAGTACTAACGATGCTTGCAAAGGGCGCCATAGAAACGGTTCCCATTGCAAACAGAGAGTCAGGTTTTTACAGCCGGTATTTCCTCGTACCAAAGAAAGACGGCGGGCTCAGACCAATTCTCGATCTCAGACATCTGAATCAAGCTCTCATGCGCCGGCCGTTCAGAATGTTAACTTTGAAACAGATCCTCGCGCAAATTCACCCCGAGGACTGGTTTCTGTCTGTGGATCTGAAAGACGCGTACTTTCACATCCAAATAGCGCCCCGTCACAGACTGTTCTTGAGGTTTGCTTTCGAGGGAGTGGCTTACCAGTACACAGTTCTTCCTTTCGGACTGTCTCTGGCCCCTCGCACATTTACAAAATGTATGGACGCGGCTCTCTCCCCTCTGAGACAGATGAGAATTTGCATTTTAAACTACCTCGACGACTGGCTGCTGCTAGCCGACTCAGAACATCAACTGATCGCTCACAGGTCGTTACTGCTAGACCACCTGAAGCGCTTAGGGTTGAATATCAACATATCCAAGAGCTGTTTGACTCCCAGACAACAAATTTCCTTTCTGGTTACAGTCATAGACTCGATTCAAATGCTCGTCCTAAAACTGTACCTACATGGGACTTGTCTGTAGTCCTAAGAACCCTTAAAGGAGCCCCCTTTGAATCGCTCGCTTCGATCGGCTTAAAGGCTCTGACGTTGAAAAAACGCTTTGCTTTTGGCCTTAGTGTCGGTCAAAAGAGTGAGTGACTTGCAATCCCTGTCTGTCAGAGCTGCATGTCTCAAGTTTGGGCCTAATGACTGCAAAGTCATTCTTCAGCCACGCAGTGGCTATGTACCGAAAGTGCTCTCATCGCCGTTTAGAGCTCAGGTCATTTCCCTTCTGGCCCTCCCTACTGCGGACGGCGAACAGGGTCCCAACCTGCTGTGTCCTGTCAGAACACTCAGAGTCTACTTTCAGACTTTTCAGACAGTCAGAGCAGCTCTTTGTATGCTTTGAGATCGCTCTAAAGGGCTGCCAGTTACAAAGCAAAGATTGTCACGATGGATTGTTGACGCTATAGCCTTAGCTTATGCTTCGGCTGACCTACAGTGCCCGATCGGGGTGAAGGCCCACTCCACTAGAGGGATGGCCTCGTCCTGGGCGTGGTCTAGCGGAATTTCTGTTGGGGAGATCTGTGCGGCCGCTGGCTGGTCGTCACCATCTACCTTTATTAGTTACAATCTGGACGTGCCCACCTTGCAGATGCAGGTGTTATCTGCTTAAGTTCTCTCTCACCCCCTTATTAGTGGGTGAAGTTATGTTAAAGCAGACCTCATGTTGACTTTGGGTCTCTTATTAGTTCAGGTCTTTTTGGGCCCTCATGAAGTCCCTTTAGACTGGGCTTCTGAGCAGACTAGTTCTGTTTTTGCGTTTAGCACGGCGTGACTGGATACGTTCCCCATTAGCAGACGTCAAAAATTACGACGCAACGAGAGTTACCTTTCGAAAGGGAACGCTCCGGTTACTCACGTAACCTCGGTTCCCTGAGATAAGGGAACGAGCGTTGCGTAAACTGCCGTGCCAAAGTTGCACATGAGTCGATGGCTGTCGCTTCAGTCGTTTGATTCTGATGATATGGCGCATTTCGCCGACTTATATAGCAGTCAGCTCAGCCCTTTTTGGCGGGTGAAAGCGCCACTGGTTTCACCCATTGTGCAACTTCACAAACGTTAACAAATCAGACTTCAGTATCAGAGTAAACAGAAGTTACCCCATTAGCAGTCGTCAAAAATAACGACGCAACGCTCGTTCCCTTATCTCAGGGAACCGAGGTTACGTGAGTAACCGGAGCGTTTTGTTGTTATTCCATCACGTAACTCGACGCGTAAGCGGATACTTTTGGCTAAAGGGAGATATAGAACGGTACAAATTTATTAGAGACGTTTTGAACTTACTATTTGAACGCATTCGTTTACTGGATCCTTATACTGAAAAGTTAACAGGGGTTCACTGGTTTAAGAAATTTCTGTTTGTAAAACCATGCTTCTTTTTATTTATACGGTATTATTTTCATTATTATGCACTGATTCAAATTACTGGGGTGCGGGAGACGGAGCAGGCACAGGCGCAATCATCAAAAAATTGAAACTTTTTCTTTATAAATGGTTTTCTATCAGAGAAAAACACTTAACATTCATGCACTTTGTGTTCATATCCCCAGCTGCTTGCACATAATTTGCTACATTAGTTTGGCCTTTTAATATTACTTTCTTAATGCTTTAAGCCATGTTAAGTTTTTGTTTATAACTCGATGGGAGGTAATGCTCAACATAAAACTACAGGTCCTTTTAAAAAAATTCTTTTTCTTTCAGTTCTTTTTTTCTGTAATGTACTGATAAACATTAGACTTTCATATATTTTAGATTCATTAAACACAAATGAAGTAGTTCAAGCATTTTATTGTTTTAATATTGATGATTTTGGCATACACCTCATGAAAACCCAAAATTCCTATCTCAAAAAATTTGCATATTTCATCCGACCAATAAAAGAAAAATGTTTTTAATACAAAAAAAGTCAACCTCAATACTACAAATGCACTCAATCCTTGGTCAGGAATCCTTTTGCAGAAATGACTGCTTCAATGCGGCGTGGCATGGAGGCCATCAGCCTGTGGCACTGCTGAGGTGTTATGGAGGCCCAGGATGCTTCGATAGCGGCCTTAAGCTCATCCAGAGTGTTGGGTCGTGCATCTCTCAACTTTCTCTTCACAATATCCCACAGATTCTCTATGGGGTTCAGGTCAGGAGAGTTGGCAGGCCAATTGAGCACAGTAATACCATGGTCAGTAAACCATTTACCAGTGGTTTTGGCACTGTGAGCAGGTGCCAGGTCGTGCTGAAAAATGAAATCTTCATCTCCATAAAGCTTTTCAGCAGATGGAAGCATGAAGTGCTCCAAAATCTCCTGATAGCTAGCTGCATTGACCCTGCCCTTGATAAAACACAGTGGACCAACACCAGCAGCTGACATGGCACCCCAGACCATCACTGACTGTGGGTACTTGACACTGGACTTCAGGCATTTTGGCATTTCCCTCTCCCCAGTCTTCCTCCAGACTCTGCCACCTTGATTTCCGAATGACATGCAAAATTTGCTTTCATCCGAAAAAAGTACTTTGGACCACTGAGCAACAGTCCAGTGCTACTTCTCTGTAGCCCAGGTCAGGCGCTTCTGCCGCTGTTTCTGGTTCAAAAGTGGCTTGACCTGGCGCCTGTACCCGGTGGCTCTGGATGTTTCTACTCCAGACTCAGTCCACTGCTTCCGCAGGTCCCCCAAGGTCTGCAATCGGTCCTTCTCCACAATCTTCCTCAGGGTCCGGTCACCTCTTCTCGTTGTGCAGCGTTTTCTGCCACACTTTTTCCTTCCCACAGACTTCTCACTGAGGTGCCTTGATACAGCACTCTGGGAACAGCCTATTCGTTCAGAAATTTCTTTCTGTGTCTTACCCTCTTGCTTGAGGGTGTCAATGATGGCCTTCTGGACAGCAGTCAGGTCGGCAGTCTTACCCATGATTGCAGTTTTGAGTAATGAACCAGGCTGGGAGTTTTTAAAAGCCTCAGGAATCTTTTGCAGGTGTTTAGAGTTAATTAGTTGATTCAGATGATTAGGTTAATAGCTCGTTTAGAGAACCTTTTCATGATATGCTAATTTTTTGAGATAGGAATTTTGAGTTTTCATGAGCTGTATGCCAAAATCATCAATATTAAAACAATAAAAGGCTTGAACTACTTCAGTTGTGTGTAATGAATCTAAAATATATGAAAGTCTAATGTTTATCAGTACATTACAGAATATAATGAACTTTATCACAATATGCACATTTTTTGAAAAGGACCTGTATATGCATTGCTTTCATATTCTGGAGTCCTCTGCTTACAAACTCCTTTTAGAAAGACAAAGAATATCCACATAGTTTTAAGGTGAATGTATATTACATTTACATTTAGACATTTAGTAGACGCTTTTATCCAAAGCAACTTACAAAAAGACCTGGGGCCTGTTTCAATAAGGAGGTTCAACCAACTTGGAGTTTAAACTTGTACTCTGAGTTGATTTACCGAGAGATTAAAAACTCAGAGTTTCCCTTATTTCAGGGTTGACATACTCAGAGTTTTCACTTAACCTCCTTTCTGAAATGGGTCCCTGGAAGCAATCAGAATCAACAAAAGAGCAATAACATGTAAGTGCTATGACAAATCTCATTTAACCTAGCGAGGTTTTATTTTAATTAGATAGATATTGCCTTTTTAGCTAACACTATTTTACAATATTCGCTATGTGTAGCCTATAACAAAAGTATCTTTATTTTACTCTTGCAGCTTTGAATGGAAGACACTCCTGAAGCACTTGTGGCAGTTACAGTTACCTCTCTTTTTTAAACTTTTTGAGTTTTTATTTAATTGTTAGTAGCAGGTTTAATAAATTGTGTTTAAACTATACATTAGTTTGCTGTGTCTTTATTGCATACAAAATTTGTTAAGAAATAACACATACTTGACACAAATTGTGTATTTATAACACAATAGTGTGTAGAAAAAAACAACAACATATTTTCTGTGTTAGCAGGAATAACACACTGGTTGAGTTAAAACTAACACAAAATGTGTTGTCCTTAAGTAGACACAAAGGTGTAACAACAGGCTGTGCTGTTTTTAACACACCCTTTTTAAGAGTGTACTACTGTGTTCTTACTTTGACTGATCCACAGTGTTTTTTTAGTTGCTCATGAGTTCCTTGTTTGTCCTGAACAGTTTAACTGCCTGCTGTTCATAAGAAAAATCTTTCAGGTCCCACAAATTCTTTGGTTTTTCAGCATTTTTGTGTATTTGAACTCTTTCCAATAAGGACTGTATGATTTTTAGATCCATCTTTTCACACTGAGAACAACTGAGGGATTATTACAGATGGTTCAAACGCTCACTGATGCTTCAGAAGGGAAAACAATGCATTAAGAACCAGGGGTAAAAACTTTTGAACCAAATGAAGATGTGTACATTTTTCTTATTTTTATTTATTCTTATTTATTTCACATTTTTTATCATTTAGTACTGCCCTTCAGAAGCTACAGAAGATACTTACACGTTCCCCAGAGGACAAATTAAGAACCCCCCCCCCCCCCCCCCACCCAAGTTCTTAATGCTTTGTGTTTCCTTTTGAAGCATCAGTGAGGGTTTGAACCTTCTAAATAATAGTTGTTCTTCGTAATAGTTGCATATGAGTCCCTCAGTTGTCCTCAGTGTGAAAAAATGGATCTCAAAATCACACAGTCATTGTTGGAAAGGGTTCAAATACATAAAAATGCTGAAAAAACCAAAGAATGTGTGGGAACTGAAGAACAGCGGGCAGTTAAACTGTTCTGGACAAACAAGGGACTCATGAACAACTACCACTAAACAAAAAAACACAGCTGTGGATCATTCAGGTAAAAACACAGTATTAAGAATCAAGTGTATGTAAACTTTTGAACATAAACTATTATTTTCTCTTGTGGATTATAGGTAAACATAAATAAAAAAAACATAAATAAAAAATAACATGCATTTTGTATAGCTAATCCCTTTTATTTTAGTAAAATAATTAACATTTAGCAGATTCTGAAAGGTGTATATAAGCTTTTAATTTTAACTCTACATTCAATTAGTGACACTAGTGAAAGTGTGTTTCAAAGTTCATTGTCTAAAAATGTGTCAAAAGTGTCAATGACAAGAAGCACTATGAGAGAATGTTCTACACTCAGCAGGCTACCAATTATGTTTCGACATTAAATTATCATAAAATTTTTCAAGTTAAGCTTGACAAGGACACGTGGTCAGTCTGAACAAGGCTGATGATGCACGCGGCAACTTTTTGAGCAATATTATCGGGCAACTTTTTTTAAGCAATGATGCTTGGCCACTTTCCCATAGAGAATGGGTAAAACATTTCTATCTGGATAATTTAGATCAGTTGTGGGCCCTGTATCACACCTGGCTGCCCGTTGACGGCAACATTTGCCAAAGTTGACCGGCAACATTGCTCAAAAAGTTGCCCAGTGTATCATCAGCCTAAGTCACAGTTGAACATTATTCTCAATCTGGAAGTCTGATAACAAAAAGCACCTTCCTCAAGTGAGACACAAGACTTGATCAATGCGTTCTTTGTTTAGCTAGCAGGAAACACTCACACACGACAAAAATCATGACCACACAGTACATCACATGACATGTTTTAGGTTTCCATGTCTATTAAGGAACACATCCTTCTGCCACCATCTGATGTCTTTTAGTTCGATAATCAGTGAGCACAAGTAACCCAAATGTCTAGATTACATTACTGTCATACTATGATATCCTAAACTGATGAATAAGATTATAAAGCGATACTGAGCTATTTTAACAGTACAAAGAATCGATTCTTATGTTGCAGGTCTTTCTGAAAGAAGGAAGAAGGTGAACACGGAAAGAACATAATATTCACGCGGCATTAGATTTATAATCTCACTGTTTCAAACTGTTTTCGGGACAGCCAGCTTCCAATCGCAAGTACCCACTAAAAGATGATTTTATATATATTACGCTTACTGATTTAAATACTATTGTGTCAATAGATAAAAGAAGTATCTTAGTAAACATCTAAGATTTGAATACTTAAATGCTTTTTAATTGTGTTTTTTGGTTGTGGGACACCATTTCTGTATGGCCCATATGGACTTGATTTCATAAGTCATGCAGGAGTTAATGTTCAGAATAAAATTGTAGTATCAGAAATGGTGTACAGCTGTAGAAACTATAAATGAGGCTGACCTTATACTCTTTTACGCATAAACAGAAAAAGGAATGTAAGTGTGACAATCTGCCTGTTATACTGTTCACGTCTGTTGGGAGATCGGAAATTAAATTCCTTAATTGGAATCACTGGGTTCAGATTACAGCCCTCTTCTTCCTTGTTCACTGCAACAAAAGCTTGTTGCGCTCAAGCTCCCATCGCATTGACAAGTCGACATATCCTTTGGAAGTCTTTACTGCCCCGAGGTGAGTTAAAGGTCCCATATTGTCAAAATCGAAATTTCCTGGCTTTTTTCATGATAACTGAGGTCTAGGGGCTATGTAACTACATATGAGTTTCAAAACAGTCAATCCACAGTAAACTGCAAACAGCCTGCTTAAAGTAGCTGTTCATTTTCACGAGCCACTGTGACTTCCGTAACAATGTGACGTCCGATCTACTCAGTCACCGCCCCGAGCGCCAACCACCGTCCCACCCTCCTTTTGTCAAACCCAGACAATATCGTGTCCATTCCATTGCTAAGCAACAACAACACGAAAACAAGTGGAGAAAACCCTGTTCAGTCGATAGATGTCAAAACTACATCATTGCACAGGCTTCAGAACAACGTGAATATAAGAGACCACTGGCACGTCAACTTCAGCCTCTTTCACTCAGCGATTCCGGTAAATACACGGATAATGTTTCCCATGATTTGTTCCGGAGTTGTTTGATTTGGTTCATTCACGGTTGTTTTCCGGAATCTGTGCGTGCTTTACACACAACCCATAAAGACATGTGACATGTGGATGTGAGATGTAATGCGACGCGTACGTTTCACCAAACTGAAACTAACCTGAACAAACTGTGCTTCAGCGCTGATAGTGAGGAGCTGGCTCTGTCTGATCGCCGCTTCATTCCACTTTGCACATATCTTTTCGTCGTGAAGAGTCGCATGATAACGTGCATCATCACTACAACACTGCCTTTTGTTCACACAGCGCTCGTTCCCGTAATTTTCCAGAATCAGCGCGTATTGTGAAAGGGGCTTTACTAAAGCAACAGTTATGTAGCTTACTGCATTCAGTGTTTGAAAAAGAAAGAACATTAATGATCATTCTGAAATATCCTGTTGAGTATCAGCAGGCTAGGCTCTCTCTATGGCTCTGGGCTCGGCTAAAGCATACATGACCGTAGTTAACTGTGGTTGGCCTGGCTGTGCGTCACTCAGAAAACAACAGGCCAATCAGAAGAGAGGCTCATGAATATTAATTATATGGGCCAAAATCGACCTGTTTTTGATAGAGCTCCTAAAAAAGGAGCTGTAAAAATATATTGAGAGGGTTTTTGGCACTTATACCGCAATTATATATTCTGAAGGACATCAACAACTAAAATATCTAAATAACTAAAATGTGTACAATATGGGACCTTTAAATGTTTCTGTATTGCTTTTTGCTTAATGTTTCTGTAACATTAAAATACACAAGTTTTTTGCAAACCTTTAATAACATGCATTACAGTAAAGTAAACCAAAGTAAAGCAAAAACAGTACAATTTAGATATATTTTTACTATTTAACAAATACACAGAAATGCTGAAAAACCAAAGAATTTGTGGGACCTGAAGAACTTTTATGAAGAACAGCAGGCAGTTTAACTGTTCAGGACAAACAAGGGACTCATGAACAACTACCACTAAACAAAAAAAACACAGCTGTGGATCATTCAGCTAACAACACAGTATTAAGAATCAAGTGTATGTAAACTTTTGAACATAAACTATTATTTTCTCTTGTGGATTATAGGTGAACATCCTTTATGTGAAATATTCAGGTCAGTGCTAAATAAAAAAATAACATTCATTTTGTATAGCTAATCCCTTTTATTTTGGTAAAATGATTAACATTTAGCAGATTCTGAAAGGTGTATATAAGCTTTTAATTTTAACTCTACATTCAATTAGTGACACTAGTGAAAGTGTGTTTCAAAGTTCATTGTCTAAAAATGTGTCAAAAGTGTCAATAACAAGAAGCACTATGAGAGAATGTTCTACACTCAGCAGGCTACCAATTATGTTTCAACATTAAATTATCATACAATTTTTCAAGTTAAGCTTGACAAGGACACGTGGTCAGTCTGAACAAGGCTGATGATGCACGCGGCACCTTTTTGAGCAATATTATCGGGCAACTTTTTTTAAGCAATGATGCTTGGCCACTTTCCCATAGAGAATGGGTAAAACATTTCTATCTGGATCATTTAGATCAGTTGTGGGCCCTGTATCACACCTGGCTGCCCGTTGACGGCAACATTTGCCAAAGTTGACTGGCAACATTGCTCAAAAAGTTGCCCAGTGTATCATCAGCCTAAGTCACAGTTGAACATTATTCTCAATCTGGAAGTCTGATAACAAAAAGCACCTTCCTCAAGTGAGACACAAGACTTGATCAATGCGTTCTTTGTTTAGCTAGCAGGAAACTCTCACACACGACAAAAATCATGACCACACAGACCATCACATGACATGTTTTAGGTTTCCATGCAGGGCCGTGCAGAGACCTTTAATGGGGCAGGTGCTCAAAGTATAAAAAGGGCACCTGGAACAAGACATTAAAGAGCCCCTCGGGTCCATCACCTCATTGTAGGCATCCAGTTACTCACGTAACAAGTAACAATGTCGTTAACAAGACAAATAATGCATTATTCGAAGTTTTATTTGCATTTATGTTTAGTTCAGGACTCAAACAATAGAATTAGTAATATTTTTATCACTATAAAAGGGGCTCTCTAAATAGGGCTGTGCTCAAAACATCAGTACAGCAATACTGTACTGTATATTGTGACACATTCCTTGCTGATACACGTATTATTACAGAGGCTTCTAGCAGCCAATGCTGTGAAGCAGTTTTGAGAAAGAAACGGAACATAAAAAAATCATTTTAATGTTTAAAAGATTAAAAATATTTTCTTTGGACCTATTCATTTTGATTAGAAATTGTTGTGTATTAAATTGTCAAACGTAAAGATTTTCTTCTCTCTGTTAAACACAATAATAAATAACAGCTGTTATATTAAAAACATGTGTGGTCACTATTGAAAATATATGTTGCCCCTGATGTATTGTATTGTAAGATTGTAGACGGTAGGATATTAAGGCATAAAATGGCATGATTTATAATTCAGATACAGGTTCACACAAAAACAAAATATCTTATACACCTTTATACCATTAAAAGGGATCAATCGAGCTTATCATTTATTATATTTATTTAAAACCTAAATATTACTGTCTAAATTGTTTTTAGAAGGCACATTAACTTCTTTCACATTTACAACTCTATGTGTTTGCCGCATAAAAACGTAGGTCGATAATTGCAATAATTTGACCATAGAGCTGAAAAATGTGGAAATAAAAATGCATTCTCTGTCACGAGGGGGCCGCTTTACGGGACAGCCAGCTTCCAATTGCAAGTACCCACTAAAATGGGATTTTATATATATATATTAAGCTTCCTGATTTTAAATATTATTGTGGGTTTCAATAGATAAAAGAAGTATCTCAGTAAACATCTAAGATTTGAATACTTAAATGCTTTTTAATTGTGTTTTTTGGTTGTGGGACACCATTTCTGTATGGCCCATATGGACTTGATTTCATAATAAGTCATGCAGGAGTTAATGTTCAGAATAAAATTGTAGTATCAGAAATGGTGTACAGCTGTAGAAACTATAAATGAGGCTGACCTTATACTCTTTTACGCATAAACAGAAAAAGGAATGTAAGTGTGACAATCTGCCTGTTATACTGTTCAGTCTGTTGGGAAATCGGAAATTAAATTCCTTAATTGGAATCACTGGGTTCAGATTACAGCCCTCTTCTTCCTTGTTCACTGCAACAAAAGCTTGTTGCGCTCAAGCTCCCATCGCATTGACAAGTCGACATATCCTTTGGAAGTCTTTACTGCCCCGAGGTGAGTTAAATGTTTCTGTATTGCTTTTTGCTTATTGTTTCTGTAACATTAAAATACGCAAGTTTTTTGGCAAACCTTTAATAACATGCATTACAGTAAAGTACACCAAAGTAAAGCAAAAACAGTACAATTTAGATATATTTTTACTATTTGAAATAACTGTTTTCTATATGAATATATTTTAAAATGTAATTTATTCCTGTGATTTCAAAGCTGAATTTTTAGCATCATTACTGCAGTCACCTGATCCTTCAGAAATAATTGTAACATTCTTTAAAAACAATTATTATTATTATTATTATTATTATTATTATTATTATTATTATTATTATGTTGAAAACAGCTGAGTATAATTTTTTTCAGGTTTTTTTATGAATAGAAACTTCAGAAGAGCAGCATTTATCTGAAATGGAAATCTTTTTTAACATAATAAATGTCTTTATCATAATTTTGATCAATTTTAAGCATGCTTGCTAAATAAAATTATTAATTTCTATAACTTCTTTACTAAAAAAATTATACTGACTGTCTTTCTTTTCATCAAAGAAATCTGAAATAAATACACGTTAAATATTGATAATAATAATAAAATGTTTCTTGAACAACAAATCAGAATATTACAATGATTTCTGAAGGATCATGTGACACTGATGCCTGGAGTAATGATGCTGAAAATTCAGCTTTGATCACAGAAATAGATTACATTTGAAAATATATTTAAATAGAAAGCAGTTATTTTAAATGGTAAAAAATATTTCACAGTATTACTGTTTTTGCTGTATTTTAGATCAAATAAATAGAGGCTTGGTGAGCAGAAAAGACTTCAAAAAAAATTAAAAAAACTTTTGACTGGTAGAATATGCTGGATTCATTTGTGATTTAAAATAAATCATGCATTATAATGTCAAATATGTATGTAAAAAGTATTAAGTTGCTAGTAAATATATCTTAAACCAAACAAGATGGTTTGTTGGTCTTAGCTGAATTATATTGGTCTCACAGCATGGTCATGCTGGTTTAGAGTAGTTTAAGCTGTTTTAAAAAGCATAATGCAATGTTTTGATATTGATTTTGTAAGGATTTTTATTATGCTTTGCTTAATATGGAGTATGCAAAGGCAAGTATGTCTAATAATAATGAATTCACTTGTAATTGTACTTACTTGGGTGTTGGTCTTACTTAATGTGAATGAGTTCAGTAGTAATCAATGACATCACATGATCAAGGTCACCAACAGTGAACTTCTATCTTACCAGTGTGCATAAACAGAAATACAGAAAGAGAGCATTACAAGAGTTACAAAAAGAGACAGCGCGTGATTAAATCAGGCAAAATCAAATTATACAACTAGGGACATGCAGCATGAGACATATTCTCATGACAACTGGCTATACAAACAGCCACAGGGTCTGTTCTCATTATGGCCACAGGGTCAAAAAGTAACTTGGAGTATGTGCACCTTTGGAATGTGTAAAGGTTGTGAAATCAGTGTGTACAACAATAATGCTCTCCTTAGATGTATTGTATGCCTTTGAAACATGTTTCAAACTATTAATGGCTACTTTTGAAACGCTGTTTTTGCGCCTGTCGCATGTGCTCACCAGGTTTTGTGAAGTTCTGAGTTTTTCTTTATGCTTTGCACGATTTTGGGTACATTTGGACAAGGCCCTATTCTAAACAACCTCCTCATAGCTTTCCAAAGGGCAAATTTCAACATTTTTTGATAATTATTGACCTAGAGAGTCCAGAGAATTGTACTGCAGTTTTTTCCCAGATCTCTCATAGACCTTTGGGGTCATGAGTCAAACAGGCCCACTGAGTTTCGTTCCGATCGGCCTCTCTTAACCTTGTCTAATGGGTGCTTAAACTTCATCGGTCAATGGCGGCCATGTTTTTTGTGATACACAAACGTCCTTATAGACACTTGTGGCACTTTGGAACAAGACCAAGCCCTGCGATTTTCATGTTGATAGGACAAATTATTGTATAGTAGTTATAGCCATTTTTATTTTTTTCCTTCTAATAGCACCACCAAGTGGCCAAGCTCCGTGATTTTTATCCTGTCATCTCAGATTGAGCTCTTACATAAGTGTTCTAAGTTTGGCGGAGATATATCATTCTATTCAGATGATATAGGCATTTTACTAAAAGTGGCCTTGCCCCTTTCAAAAGGTTTGGCGTCCCTTTGCGACAATGAGTCGAAAGTTCAACTTTTTTTGATAATTATTAATATTCACTCTCCAGAGAAATTCCTACATTAGTTTGGTTACGATTGGATGAAAAACCTAGGACTAGTGGTTAAAAAAATACCAGAAAATTTTGCAATCGAATCTGAGGCATACATTTTGTCTGACGTGAGCCAACGATTTCAAAGCCGGCGACTGGCAGTTTAGGAGATATGACTGATTTCATACTTTTGATCGCTGTAGCACCCCCATCAGGCCGATTGGGCAGAACCTTGGTGACATTGTCGGCAATGTGAGTACTACCATCCCTCCAAGTTTCAAGTCTCTACGACTTACAGTTTGGTCTGCACGATCAGTTTTACATGGAGATCGCTGGTCATTGGCCATTTTAACAATTACAATACGTTGTTTTTTTCTATATTATACAGACACTTCATATTCAATGGTATTTTATTATTTGACTGCCTTTAATGTTATACTTTCAAGAAAGCATTTGCACTGGGTTTGTAAAAAAATACACAGTTTTGACCAGGATGAGTCACCAGCATGTGGTGTTTCAAGCGCTTTGAAATAGTTAATCATTTTGTGAAGCAATTGGTTCAATTGATTCGAAGCTTCAAAAAAGTTTGTTTCTCCCATCACTACTTTAAACTAGAGTCAAAACTACATTACCTACATTATAGGGTCAAACTACATTACCAAGCCACACTGAGACTTTTGTGCTGGAAATAAGTCACTTTATTAAGCCACGCAATGAAATTATTCAATTACACATGACAAGAATAGTCATGTGTCACATGTACCCTGAGAAAGCACACTGGGTGTAATCAACTTGGGCCTAAATTTAAATCACATGACAACCGTTACACATGGTCTAAAGTTTTGTGTTTCGTCCTTTACTCTACAGGATGGCGCTACCTGATTATCCTATTCCAGAACTGGATGCTACACTCCAGGAGGCAAGTCGGGTGCTTCAGCTCACCTTAAATCCTGACCAGTACCAACAGTATAAAACTGCCCTTCTTCAGCAAAAAGATGCACTCCAGGAAGTCCAAGAACAGCTGAAGAAACACGTCTCTGGACGTGAGAACTGGGTGACTGGGGAATTCAAAACGCGGCTGCTCTCCTGCTACGATCCCCTGCCCAATTCCACTGCTGTTCCTTCCGTCCTGCCCTCCTCTAAGCTAAAGGGGGAGTTTGCACAGATAGAGCGGGCTACGGCCCTGCTGTGGGCAGTTGCTAAGCTGTACAGTGAACCAAGGCTAGTGGAAGGGGATGTTCCAACTGAGCGAACACAACAGTCGCAGGTTTTTGCAGCTAGTCGCCTACCAGGCAAGAGCCAGGATGAGCTAAAGGTAAAGCTTTGGTTTGATTAACTTCCAATTGTTACTTTTTTTAAAGGGAACCCCCAGTATTATGACTGAATAATGAACATAATATAATATAAACAATGTCTCTTACTGAAATATGTAGTAGAAAACCCATGAAAGATTTATGTTATTTAAAAACTCCACATCGTTTTATAAATATTTTGTACTATGGGGGCGCTATTATTTTGATGACTTGAAATGGTTGCACTCAGTGAGCTACTGTTGCTACCTGTTGCTATTTTTACCATAACACAACTCGAAATATAAAACACTGATACGATTACCTCAGCTACTGAAAGAGCTTACTGGTGGCGACGGATATAAGCTTAAACCAAATGCCATGCCATCAATTTTCCCACACAAGGAGTCTAAACACCCTTGCATATTAAGTGAAATCCTCGCTGAAAAACTCCTTCAGAGGCTACGGCATCATGACAAGAGTCGACACGTTTACATCCTGCCAGGATGGCATCTAGCATTTCTTGTCTCTGCTCTTTGTAAGCTCTTTCAGTAGCTATGGTCGACTAAAAGCCTCAAAGGCATCAGGGCTAAAGTGAAGAGAACAAAGACGCAGGTCTTAGTTTTATTTGTTCACAGGCATCTTCCCTTTTTTTTCTTCCCTCTTCTTATAGCTAGGAAAAGCAGTAAAGAATTACATGGCTTCTCTTGTTGCCCTTTGACTAAAAATTACTACCAAAAGCCACAAAGTGTGGCATCATATCAGTATTTTATTTTCCAAGATGTGTTGCGATAAATAGCAACAGGTGGTTCCAGTAACTCGCCGAGTGCAACCATTTCACGTCATTAAAATAATGGTGCCCCCTAATAGTCCAAATCCATGTGGATTTTTAAAATCACAAAAGAAAAGTCTTTTATGGGTTTTCTGCTACATATTTCAGTTAGAGACATCATTTATGTTATATTAAGCCATACACATCCTAATACCCAAAGGTTCCCCTTCTTTTGCAAAGTAATTTTTTTACTGACTTCTTAATGACATATTTTCTTGGCCTTACTGTTTTCAGACCTACCCAGACAGCCTTCACGCCATATTGACCTGTCGAGGGGGTATATTTCCGATTCAAATCTTATGGCAACCAAGTTCAGGAGAATCTCTTTCTCCTTTACCTCTCAATGACATCTGTGCCCAACTGACACATGCAATGAGTCACCCAGCAGCAGCACCCGAACAAGACCCGTCCACTATTTGTGGTCTGTCTTCTCTTCATCGCCAAGCCTGGCATTCTGTAAGAATGGATATCTTAAATGCAGGGGGAGAAGCAGCAGTTTCACTTGAAATGATGGAGAGTGCCATTCTAGCTGTTTCTCTGGAAGACAATCCAGCACCGGCCGATCTTGCAAATATACTCAATGCTGTCCGGCTAGGAAAGAAAGGCAGATGTTTGAGATACTATGATAAGGTATGTAAAAACAACAACTTTCCCATGCTAATCACGGTTTTGCAAGATTCAGGATTTAAGAATTGCATATCTTTCAATTAATGAAAAAAATGGAAATTTAAAGGCATTTATAATTCATTTCCGAATGATGCACAACCTGTGATGATTTTTTAACACAGAAATATTATTAAAGGATTAGTTCACTTCAAGAAATGAAAATTTCCTGATAATTTACTCACCCCATGTCATCCAACATGTCTTTCTTTCTTCAGTCAAATAAAAATCAAGGTTTTTGAGGAAAACATTCCAGGATTTTTCTCCATATAGTGCACTTCAATAGGAGCCAATGGGATGAAGGTCCAAACTGTAGTTTCAGTGCAGTTTTAAATAAGAGTCTTATCTAGCAAAACAATCTGTCATTTTCTAAAAAAAATAAAAAATAAATAAAAAACTTAATTTCTTCTTGGCTGAAGTAAGAAAGACATTAACATCTTGGATGAAATGGGGGCAAGTAAATTATCAGGAAAATTTTAATTCTGAAAGTGAACTTATCCTTTAATGTCAAATCAAACTCAACTGTCTGTAATGGCAAAATGAAACAACTATTTACCATCTTCATCAACAGGTGGTGAACTTGGTGGTTTTTAAAGATGCTCAAGCAGGCATGTTGTTTGAGCACAGTGCCCTGGATGGAATGGTAGCTGGACTTGTCGTTGAACGTCTGTGGCAGCTCTCAGAATCTGCAAACACAGAAATTATAAACACCCAAACCAATGGTTTAGCTCCACCCTCAAATGCTGGTTCCCTCCTTCCTAAACCTCTGAAAATGCCACTGGAAGGCATAACTATGCCGACTCAGCCTCTTTCTAGCCTTCTACAAACCAGCCAATCTGTCATGACTTTTGAAGTTTTATCTTACCCAGATGTGTTCACCACCTTAAGGGGCCACAGAGGTTTATATGATGCATGGGTTAATTTCGCTTTGCAGCTATCCTTGAGGCAAACACTTGGAGATGCAGCTAGTAGCCTTATTATGGTGACACCTACCCACATGCGTCACTTCAAACATGGCCGCTGTGATCCCACATACTCCACAACTGTGAGATCTCACCAGCTTGTTACAGCACTGGCATCCTGCATTGGCCCAGACAAGGTTCCCCGGTACACAAATGAGATTTTCCGACTCTTCCACCTTGCCTTTATAGAGCACAAAAACCTCATTAAAGCCACAAAACTTGGCCTTGGTGTGGGGCCTCATCTGGCAGCCTTGCGCAGATCTATGTCTCAAGAGAACCCACTCAAAAGGTTTCTTGACCCGTTTGGATGCCCTTCAGTTTACTTGACTGGATCAGATCTGATGGAGGGAGTTGAGTGTGCTGTAGGTAATGTGTATGCTACAGACCAACTTGCGGTCACATATCTAGGAAGGAAGGACAAAGTACGTGTTGTGCTGAACGGAAAGGGTACTTTTGCCAACGTCCTGGGAAATCTCAAAGAAACACTTGAGCTCAATCTAAAACTAGTAATGCTTTTGGCACTAAGGTATGCCATTGCTGGGCAAATGGGAGCCATTGAATGTCTCCTGCAAGACAATGAAGAAAAACTAGTAAATGGATCTTCAGTGGATGATCCAGTCAAAGCTGTAGAGCAGAAAGGACACAACAAAACCATGAAGCCAGATTTCACACTAGTGATTCATGGTGGGGCAGGAGAGGAAATGATGCTGAATCAAAAGGTGATTGGGACTATCGAATTTGCCCTTCAAACAGCTCTAACTCTTGGAGCACAAGTGCTTTTCCATGGAGGTAGTGGTCTGGATGCAGTACAAAGAAGTGTAATTGCATTAGAGGACTGTTTCTTGTTTAATGCTGGCAAGGGATCAGTATATAACAGAGATGGAGAACATGAAATGGAAGCCACCATTGTGGATGGACAAGGAAAGAACTCAGGCTCAGTAGCTTGTCTGCGAAGAGTGAAAAACCCAATAAAAGCAGCCCGATGTGTTATGGAAAAGAGTGCACACTCGTTACTAATAGGAGAAGGTGCGGAACAGTTTCTAGACAGTCTTGGAGAGAAAGAAACAACACTGAAATCCGAGTACTTTGACACTGACATAAGATACAAGGAGTTGCTTATGAAGTCAGGAGATGGCAAGAATAACCATCCTCAAACTGTAGGTGCAGTTGCGCTGGATAAGTGGGGCAAGTTGGCAGCAGCCACATCTACTGGAGGTTTAGTTGGCAAGTGGAAAGGCAGAGTCGGTGACACCGCTATAGTGGGGGCAGGAATATATGCTGATGAGAAACTTGCCGTGACCTGCTCTGGTGATGGCGACGCTTTCTTACGTCAAACAGTTGCTCACAAAGTAGCCAGCTTGTACAACCTCAAGGGTTACACCCTCAGACAGGCTTGTCGGGAAGTTATCCATAACGATCTGGAGGAAAAGTGTGCTGGAATTATTGCTGTAGACCATCAAGGTGAAGCGGTTATTGAAACCAACGCTGGGGTCATGTTTGTTGGTTCAATGGTCAACGGCATTCCTCGTACTGAAGTACTGAGACCTATGAAGGAGTTGTCGAATGTGATTTGGGAGACTAATGAATTGGTAGCTCACCTACAGCCCAATCCTTGGACTCCAGGAGCCACTATTCTCACTCGGAAAACTATAAATGGACCTAGAAGCATCTTTCAGTTAGTGCTACCTGACTACATAGCAATGATGCAGGGGGCTCAGTCTGTTGCCAATATCCTTTGTGAGAAACTTGGTGTGCATCGCTGTGCCCTTGTGTTTATGCCAGAATTCGACAAGCCAGCTTGCATCAAAATATTGCCTCTCCATGGCCTAGAACCAAACTGGAAGCCTCAGCTTGCTGAGGAAACAGAGTTCAATCCTTACGACCCTGGATACTGTAGCTCCAAAAGTGGTCCACGATGTGAGGATATACATCTTGACCAGGTGCAAGCAAAGATTCGCTCTCGACTCCCAACACCCAATGCACCTTCTTGCTTTAATTTCCATGGGGATCTCTCTGAAGGTGGCCTTTTCCCCCGCATTATCCGTGGTGAGGAGCAACAGTGGCGTGTCTGGGAAGACAATGAACATGTAGCCTTCCTTACTCCTTTTCCAAATACACCAGGCTTGACAGTCCTAGTGCCAAGAAAACCTCTTACCAGTGACATCTTCTGTCTGAAAGACAATGACTATACATCACTAATTGTGGCAGTACGAAAGGTTGCTAATCTTTTGCAAGACGGAATGAATGCCCATGATGTAGCTCTCATATTTGAAGGTTTTGAGTTTGATTATGCCCATGCCAAACTGATTCCATTAGTTCCTCAGCCCAATGCCATAAAACCCACAGCCGTGGTTTCTCAGTTCTGCCCAACTTACGCAGGATATGTAACATCAGTAGATGGCCCACTGGCTAACAAAGACGACCTTACAGAGATCCACACCAAGATCACAAAGACTACTGCTCCTAAGTCCTGGGAAGACCCACAGACTCATGCTGCATCCGCCATTAAGAGCAAATGGTATCGCAATCTCTTTCAAATCCAAAACACCCTGTTTCACAGCACGGTAGAGTACTTCAACAACAAATGCAAGTATGCTTACGCACTGACACCTATCACCACTGACACAATCTCTTCTCCAATGGGTCTGGGGTCAGATTCTGAGCCTGTGTTTGTTAACATGCTGGGCCAAGATGTATATCTGGCGGACTCTATGCAATTTGTTTTAGAGTACTTCATAAGGTTTCACGACGGTCTTCCCGGGGCTTACTACGTGTCCCCCAGTTTCAGAGGGGAAGACCCTGATGCTACGCATCTCAACCAGTTCTACCATGTGGAATGCGAGCTTCTGGGTGACATGAATGTTGCTATTAGTAGAGCTGAAGGCTACATTGCCCATTTAACTCAAGCAATGCTAAAGGAGCATTCAAACATTATCTTTAACACTGCTGGTACACTATCCCATGCCCAAGAACTATTGAAGAACTTGGAAAAACCCCTTCCAAGAATAACCTTGGATCAAGCCATTCAAATGATGCCTTCCTCTGACTGCCTTGAATGGGTTCAGGAGGGACAACCACAGTTTGGCAGGAAGCTAACTCGAAAGGGAGAAAGAGTTCTAATAGAAAAGTATGGAGGTGCAGTTTGGCTGACAGACATGGACCACCTTGGTGTGCCTTTCTACCAAGCATACATTGAAGGTTCGGGCAGGAGCAAAGCCAAGGCGGCTGACCTTCTCTTAGGATTAGGGGAGACAATAGGGCTTGGGGAACGTCATTCTACGCCTGAAATGGTACGAGAGGCCTTACAACACCATGCCGTACCAGAGGAGTCATACAAATGGTACATCAACATGCGTCAAGTCATCCCCCTGCTTACAAGTGGATGGGGTATGGGCACAGAGAGATACCTATGCTGGCTTCTACAGCACAATGATGTCAGGGACATGCAAATCATACCCAGACTGAAAGCCAAAAAGTTCATGCCTTAAATGGTATATATATTTGTCCTTGAATGCTACACTTGTGCAAAAACTTTCTACAAATACAGAATACAGAATATATAGACAGGTGTAGGGTTATAGCTTGACATATAAAGCATGGAATCAATGCAAAATATTTTCAAAAGAATTTTAGTAAGAATAAGGATATGAAATTTTGAAATAAAGGTTATGCTATACTTCCCTATTTCAGATTGTTACATCATTTTATTTTATGATAACATTTAGAACATTTTGAAATAAATGTTAAGCTATCACTACACTGCATTTCAGATTGTTACAGTTTTAATTTTCTGATGACAGAACATTTTATGTTTTGAGCTGGGCGTGCAGCGTATTGACAGTTTGATGTATACAAATGCTTTAATTCTTTATCGCTATGTCTGTATCTTTTTCTCTTTCCTTGTTTTGTTTAACACTTGCTTAAAATAGTATATGAATGCATTACATAATGGTTTGCTGTTTTATAAGAAATGTATTATAAAACTCTTTTAAAACATTGTTTCAAAGTACATTAATAAAATCCAGATAAATTACACTTGATGTGTTTTAATTGTTTTATCAATAAACACTGAGCTCATTGAACTTCAAGTAAGAAGAATAAAAATAAAAAAAATAATTAGAAACTTGTCATACAAAATATGTGATACATTTCATTCTTGTCATGTAGCTGGGCAAATATTTTACCTGAAATATTTTATCTGATGAACAAGAAAGCACATTAAACACTATAGAAATCAAATGGAGTTGGATAATTATACTGACACCCATACCAGAATAAAAATCACCAAACAGATAATGATCAAGATCAATGGGCAACAGATATGCCCTTCTGGGACAGTAACTATTCAGAGTAAAACAGGATTAGAGCTGCGCTTAAACCTTTATTGCAGAATATGTAATTTTATTCTCATGACCAACACTCACTCTCACAGAACTTGTGACAAGCTGTTAAAAAAAGTCTCACAAACTGACAACAGCATGCAGATAAAGAAAACAGTGCCTCTTTTTCCAACATACACAACCACATAGGGGCAGTATAACAAACAAAGCAAAAATTTCTACTTCCAGATATGCTATTGAGACGTGATTTGATTACATTTTTCTAATATATTTCTTACACATTTCTATACTGTTTAGGAAACAAGGCTATTTATCTTTGTAATGGCGTAAATTATCACATCCAGTCATGGATTTGTCAGAAAACCCTTGCACATATCATATATAATATACTAAAGGGATAGTTCACCCAAAAATAACAATTCTGTCATTAATTACTCACCCCCACATCACTCTTTGTTCAAGATATTTTTGATGAAATCTGAGAGCTTTCTGACCCTTCATAGATAGCAATGGTGGAGGACTGCCCCAGAAGAGAAGAAAGTTGTTATTTTTGTTTTCTTTGCACATGAAATATATTCTTGTAGCTTCATAAAATTACGGTTGAACCAGTGATGTCCCATGGACTATTTTAACAATGTCCTTACTACATTTCTGTGCCTTGACCATAGTAGGACCCTTGCTGTCTATAAAGGGTCAGAAAGCTCTCAGATTTCATCAAAAATATCTTAATTGATATTTAGGGTGAGTAATTGATGACAGAATTAAAATTTTTGGGCAATGTGACTCGTCTTAAGTAGCATGGGTATTTTTGTAGCAATAGCCAAAAATACATGGGTCAAAATTATCTATTTTTCTTTTATGACAAAAATCATCAGAATATTACGTAAAAATCATGTTACATGAAGATATTTTGAAAAGTTCCTACTGTAAATATATCAAAACTTAATTTTAGATTAGTTATATGCATTGCTAAGGGGATTTTGTCAATATTTCGATTGTTTTGCACCCTCAGATTCCAGATTTTCAAATACAGAAGTCATTTGAAGTGGATCAAATACATTCATCAAAATTGTCCTAAAACAAGAACAGGTATTGTTTTGGTTTTAGGACAACTTTGATAAAAAGTTTTGATCTGTTGAAGTGTTGACTACTGTAGTTGTATCTCAACCAAATATTGTCCTATCCTAACAAACCATACATCAGTGGAAAGCTTATTCATTCAGTTTTCAGATGATGTATAAATCTCTATTTTAAAAGTGACACTTTATGACTGGATTTGTGATCCAGGCTCACAAATTAGCATTGCATAGGCATACATCAGAAACACGTTAAATGGTAGGCTATTAAACGACAGCATAAATACTGTAGCAAAGCTATGAAATTCATGTACTATCCTAAAAGGCAAAACAGAAAATAAAAAAAAGAACTAAATAGGGAGCACCCGGATTTGAACCGGGGACCTCTTGATCTGCAGTCAAATGCTCTACCACTGAGCTATACCCCCTTGCGGTTCTACTCGTAATTTCTTTACAATATATTCCTATAGGTAGTGATTGAAATACTGTCACATATAATTGTAAATCTGAATTTAAACAAGTAAGAGACAATTTATTAATATTCCCCTTCTTTTCCAGCTCACAGAATATCACAACAACGTAATATGTGATCTCTGCTTCATTGTTAGCTATTTGCAACATCGACTACCGCTGAGTGGTTGTATTGCAGGGAGTGCGCGAGTGACATGGCTGCCCAAACTCGAGCTCTCGTAGCGGCGCGATGGCTTGCGGACGCTGTCAAAAGCAACCGAGTGGGGCCAAATCTGCGGATATTAGACGCATCTTGGTATCTACCTAAAGTGAATCGCAATCCCAGAGCCGAGTTCGAAAAAACTCACATTCCCGGAGCCTCGTTTTTCGACATCGACGACTGTTGTGACAAAAGCTCCAAGTTTGATCACATGCTGCCCAGCGAGGGCGAGTTCGCAGACTACGTGGGGAACCTGGGAATAGGCAACAACACTCATGTCGTCGTCTACGATACCAGCGACTTTGGTTCGTTCGCTGCTCCACGGGTGTGGTGGATGTTTAGGGTGTTTGGGCACAATTCGGTGTCGGTTCTGAACGGTGGGTTCAAGAACTGGCTGAAGGAGGGTCATCCGGTTACCGAGCAATACAGTAAACCAGAGCGTGCCAAGTTCAAGGCGTCCTTTGACAAGTCCTGGGTCAGAACTTATGAAGACGTTTTGAACAATATTAAAACCAAAGAATTTCAAGTAGTCGACGCCAGAGTCAATGGAAGATTTCGTGGGGTTGAACCAGAGCCAAGGGAAGGTGAGTAACGTTATTGATGGTTACCTGTTACGCAATTTCTCTGTAAAACAGGGTATTGATTACTTAGTTTTGATAGCCCTGCTAAAAAACAAAACAATAGAAACTAATTCTAATTCTAATGGTTTCCACTACAGATACCATTAACTTTTAACCATTAAAACCATAAAAAAAAATGTTTTCTGTAGTGTCTTGGGACATAGGATTCCAATAGAAGGGGACCAGTTACCAATAGAGACCCACAGGGTCCATTGCGGTTTTAGTTAAAACCAATACAAGTCCCATTATAACCAGTAGAACCATACACATTTTGTTATGGTGTCTATTGTTTTTTTTTTTTTTCAGCAGGGAGTTTAGGGTTTAGGTTTTATGTCTGGGAATATATCCATGCATGTTATATATGTACATGTACATGTCATAGTGGCATAGTTCATCCAAAAAATTTTAAAGGAGTAGTTCACTTTCAGAACTAAAATGTACAGATAATGTACTCGCCCCCTTGTCATCCAAGATGTTCATGTCTTTCGTTCCTCAGTCGTAAAGAAATTATGTTTTTTTGAGGAAAACATTTCAGGATTTCTCTCCATATAATGGACTTCTATGGTGCCCCCGAGTTTGAACTTCCAAAATGCAGTTTAAATTAGGGCTGCACGATTAATCGCACGATGTTGTGAGGCGCGTTTAGTCAATGAAGCCGGTACTTTGATTAGTATTATCTCCAACACGTGCGTTCAGCTGGAGCGGCAATTAAACGTAAAAATTAAGCCTCACAACATCATGCGATTAATCGTGCAGCCCTAGTTTAAATGCAGCTTCAAAGGGCTCTAAATGATCCCAGTTGAGGAAGAAGTGTCTTATCTAGAGAAACGATCGGTTATTTTCTAAAAACATTTGCAATTTAGATACTTTTTAATCTCTACACAGAGTACACACAGAGCTAGACAAGAGGAGCATTTGAGGTTAAAAAGTATATAAATTGTAATTTTTTTTTTGAAAATAACCAATCGTTTTGCTGGATAAGACCCTTCTTTCCTCGGCTGTGACTGTTTAGAGCCATTTAAAGCTGGATTTTGGAAGTTCAAACTCCGGGGCACCATAGAAGTCCATTATATGGAGAGAAATCCTTAAATGTTTTCCTCAAAAAACATAATTTCCTTACGACTGAAGAAAGAAAGACATGAATATCTTGGATGACAAGGGGGTGAGTACATTATCTGTACATTTTTGTTCTGAAAGTGAACTACTCCTTTACTACTCCTTATATTTTCAATGAAGAAAGACAGACATGTATAGTGATGAAAGCCAAAATATTTAATGTCATGGATGAATATTTGCTGAGTAATCCATTATTTTGTTGAGGGGGTCAAAATGGCAATTTTCACCTGAGATTCAGAGCCAAATTACAAGTTGGTAAAAATGACTTCAGAACGATAGCAGGAACATAATGTTATTTTTACACAGAAATTAGTAGGTCTGTTAGTAAATCTGTTTAGCAATCTTTGTTGCATTATGACCATTCAAAAATGGGGAAACAGCACTTTTTAAGTTTTTACTTCAAAGTTTGGATGTCTGTAACTAAAGTATTAAAGTATGAAGCATTAAACCGAAGGATTAAAGATATCTTAATGCCCTTTTAAATATTTGGTCTTAACAAACTTTCATTTTTGCATCTTAATTTTTAAGGCCCTGTATGGTTCAGTTACAGAGATATTGCAATGTCAGTATGGCTCCAGGAGTAAATCATTAAATTTACACACATTCAGTGGACAAAAACCAAATGTGGGTCACTTTACAAAAAATAATGCTTTTTTTTTTTTAAAGAGGAATGTCTGGAGAACAATTAATGTTGAGACTAGAATTGTATCTTGTTTCCTTCTGTCAAGACAACTGCATTGAACATGCACATCTGAGTGCCATAAATATGCTTTTTCCAAAGTTTGCATGCCTGTAACTCAACAAGTATTAAAGATATCTTAATATTGTTATACATTCTAGTTCTTAATAAACTTTTCTTTTGAAATCTTCATTTTCCAGGCTCTACATCATTCAGTCCCAGAGATATAGGGATCTCAATTAGGGATGCACCGATACCAATCGGTCGATAAAGCTTGCGCGTTTTGTCAGTAAAGCCGGTTCTGTAATCAGCGGTAAATGCCATCAGGTGCGTGATTTCACGTTGAGCCGTATATACTACACACAGCCGTTGTTTACCGACGAGCTGCGCATAGCAATGTTCATTATCAGTTTGAATGTGCGCAGCTCGTCTAAACAACGGCTGTGTGTAGTATATATGGCTCAACGTGAAATCACGCACCTGATGGCATTTACCGCTGATTACAGAACCGGCTTTACTGACAAAACGCGCAAGTTATCGACCGATAAGGATCGGTGCATCCCTAATCTCAATGCAGCTCCATTTTCAGATAGTTGAATATTACCCATTTTGAGTGGTTGAAAACTAAATGTTGGTCACTTTGTATATATGCTTTTATTCATAAGTTATTTGTGAAGTACTCATATAGAATATACCACTAGGTACAACAACCAAAGATTTTATGTACCACTGTAAGACATAAATGGTATTTATCAAAATCTTTCTCTTTCTATTAGACACCGAACCTGGTCATATTCCTGGATCAATCAACATGCCTTTTCCCAACTTCATGGACTCGACATCGGGTCTAGAACTTCCTGTGGAGGAACTCAAGAAGCTCTTCCAGCAGGCTGGAGTCGACATGCAGAAGCCTTTCTGGATCACCTGTGGCTCAGGTGTGACAGCCTGTCACATCGCCCTCGCTGCTCACCTGTGTGGACACCCAGGGGTCTATCTGTACGATGGCTCATGGTCCGAGTGGTTCGCCAAAGCTCCACCTGAACACGTGATCTCTGAGGGAAAAGGAAAACAGCCATGATTAATGGTTTCTTAGAATAAAGGACTGATGAATAACAGAATCACCGGAGTTTTAATTGAGGGCTCATTTGTTTTAGAAATTATTGCATAAAAAGGCTATTACGTACTGTACTATTCTACAACTATTCCATCTGCATTAAAACCTCTTTTCTGGGTAATAACAGTAATATAAATCTAAGAAGAAAGTTAGCAATTCATAGCTCAAACCAGATGTTGAGAATACAGAAGTAAACAATAATTCAGAATAAGTCTGTAGAATGTAATTATATGATGTTAAAATGATATCTTAATATCAATATAACTGAAGTATTTTGCATTTAAACAATTGCACACCACAACCTTTATAAGAGAAAAAGTGAAAATCAATAGTGCTACATTTAATGTTTAGGCATCAGAAATTGAATCTTTACTACTTTAAGTTTATAAAATAAGCTAAATATAATCGGTGACTGAACTCAGTTGTTTCTGTTTTCTGTACATTTCAGAGTTTATCTAATAAATATAATATACTGTGAACACAAAAAGCTCATGTCTTGTGTGTCAGTGTTTAAAACAAGAAAAATGATTTTAAAAATACTTTCAGCACTACACACGAGGAGTATTTTCATATTGCCCTAACTGATAAATTATGTCAACGTACACATACATACAGTCAAGCCCGAAAGTATTCATACCCCTGGCAAATTCTGACTTAAAGTTACTTTTATTCAACCAGCAAGATTTTTTTTTTGACCGGAAATGACACAGGCTTCTCCCAAAAGATATTAAGACGGTGTACAAGAGGCATCATTGTGGAAAAAAATATTTCTCAGCTTTTATTAACATTTGAATATGCATTGTGGCTGCTCACAAGTCAGGAAAAGGCTATACGACCATATCTAAATATGGTTCCAGTGTCTACAGTGCAAAGCATTATTAAAAAATACAAGATGTTCCGCACTGTGAAAAATCTCAGAGGACGTGATCGGAAGCCAAAAGTGACACCTGTGCTGGCCAGGAGGATAGTGAGAGAGGTAAAAAAGAATCTAAGGATCACCACCAAGACCATCCTGATGAATCTGGGCTCTGCTGGTGGCAACATCTCAAGGCAGACAGTCCACAGACACTGCACACCGCTTGGTTCCACGGATCCAGACCAAGGAGGACACCACACCAATATGCCGTTATACTCCATAGAACTCTATGTAAAACTAAGCTTTTTTTTTTGCAAAGGCCTATCTAAAGGGTTAATGGGGCCAACTGATAATCAACCGTAAAATTGACTAATTTTACCTCTTCCCAACAGGGAAAACCACAAACAATCAAGAATTCATCATTATATGGTGTCATGGCTTTGCAATCAAAAAATGTGGTTATAATGGAAGTCAATGGGGCAAAAACAGCCACTAACAACAAATGAGGGAGAAAAAATTTAAATCTGATGCTGCGCCAAAACTAACAATGCATGAAAGCCAATCATGTCCAAGACTGTTGGGTAAAAAAGGTAAAAAAAAATCCAATCCACAATTACCTTTTATATTGAAAATAAGTCATTTTGTGTGTTTTTTTTTTTTTTCCAAAATCAGTGACATCATTTATTAACTTGGCAATTAAAGAGTCAAAATCCTGAATTTTTTCAAAAGATTTGGTAGTTTTGATCAGGACTGAGGTTGATTAAAAGATTTATGCAAAAAAAATTTCAAAAAAATATTTATCTGATAAATTTTTACAGCAGTTTAATTTAGTGGATGTTTTCATCCACGAACATAACGAAAGGGTAGTAAATTTGTCCAGAGCATAAGGTTGAGTTTTTGAAAAATTTCAAAGCATTTTCTTAAAATATGTGTCAAAATAAGATTTCTCACAAAAAAAAAATCATTTAATTTGCTTTAACATAGAAAAAGTTGTGGCCAAATTAAGACTCAACAGCACCCCTCAGTGGACGAAAACGTCCACAACAACACATAAGGGTTAAGTCAGAATAAATAATTTTGGGCTTGACTGTAGGCCTATATCCACTTTTTTCTTCAATGCGGAAGTAAGTCTATGGGTGAGAAATCCGGTTCATTATCCGCTATAGGGAAATAAAGAGAAGAATAACAATGTGCAGTAAATGGTAAAACTGTTTGCACTACAAACAAGTGTGCTCATAATTAATATTATGTTAAAATGATATGGTTAGACACACCAATTTGCTACAATAAACAGCAAAACGAGCTGTTTTGTACAGCTACAAATAGCTGGACGCAAATGAGACCGGAAGCCAGACCCATAAAATTTACAAATGTCCACGCCCACTTGCGGAAAGATCGCGTGGATTGTGAAGTTTCTGGCCACACTTAAAATGGCCGCTTCAGATGGACGTCTATAGTTGACTCTAATATCGCCTGATGGTCCTGAGAATAATAACAAACAAACGCAGCTCTCCATTCCACTGCCTTCATGGATAAACGTTGTTTGCCTTTTCCCCCGACGTTTTAGACAAAATCTAGGTGTAATTTTAAATCTATTGTACAATCAGCTGCGCGAATTCACTTGGATTCCGAATACAAGGTTTCAAAATCAAACAGTTGGACATCAAACGCTAGGTTGGGTGGCGAGCTATTTTCCTCACACGTTTGGATCTTTTTAACGTTCCCCGTTTTTATCTTAAAGTTCGTTTTTCACTAAAACAGTTTTGAACTGACTGGAAAGGCATTTTTAAAGATTTATTTAAGGTAAGCCAGCGAATATAAACGACAGCGAGTGACATACGATGACATTATGTACGTGTTGCGTTTAGCGCTGAAAACATTGAAAGTCGCTCACCTAAAGTGTTATGTGGTTTATCTAAAAACATTAAACTCCTAAAAGCCCTGTTTAAAGGTTTATTCACGTCTTTACGGATGCACCAGCGACACGGTTAACGATGTACATATGTTTTTATCTCCGCAGGGTGGCGCTGTTGAGTCATGTCTGGAATTGCTTTGAGTAGACTGTCACAGGAGCGCAAAGCCTGGAGGAAAGATCATCCTTTTGTAAGGGATACACACACAATCAAATGTTTGAGTGGAGACTTCAGTCTGTAATTCCACTGATGTGTTTTTGGTTGTTTCTCTGTAGGGTTTTGTGGCTGTACCAACCAAAAACCCAGATGGCACCATGAATCTGATGAACTGGGAATGTGCCATACCAGGGAAAAAGGGGGTTAGTATTGTATGGCCCTCTCTAAATATTTGCATACTTTTACCTTATATGTATTTCTCACTTACTTTAGTTTTATTATCTCTGAATTGAAATTTTCTTTGTAAGCATACTTAGCAGTAAATCACAGTCTGATTCAGATTTCTTTTTTCAATAAATTCTTCAACTAATATAACTGTGGACAAATGGAAATCCATGGTCTCTTAGATTACTTCATAGATGCATATCCTATCATATTTAAACTGTGTACCGAATAATATTAAATGGCTGGAGTTTAATCTCCAGTCGGCCATATTGGCAGAACTGAACGTAAACAATGCCACTGAAACAAACAAAACTTGCATATTTGGCTGATTATTCCTGCTGAAAATGATAAATTATTGTCATGTTTTGGGCTGTACTAATCGGTTAGACTGGTAAAAACATTTGGAGTATTATAGACTGACAAAAGTTATAACAATTCAAGGAGAAGAGTCCAAAAAACTGTCTGAGGTACAAAAGGTGTTTGTGGTTGGCCTAACTTAACCAGGATTTCCAGGGCAAAAACATTCTTGACAACATTCATGTTTGTTTTTATCATTTCCAGTCATGTAGGTGCAATATTAGACGAATATCTTAAAGATACGTACGAGCAGTATTTATTTAGTTTGTCAAAAAATTGCGCCCTTTCCTGTTTACTAAGGACTTCTCTATATGATTTAGCAGCTACCACGTTTTTCTGTGTTTTGCAGACTCTCTGGGAAGGAGGTTTGTACAAACTCAGAATGCTCTTTAAGGATGATTACCCATCTTCACCACCCAAATGTGAGTTTCTTTTCTATGACACATGTTAAACCCTATATATTGCCAATTGTTGTACACATATATTTCCTGTATTGCTTTAAACTAGTGCCTAAAGACACTGAAACAATGAGAAATACCTGTTGTAAAGTTGAAACAATAAACGTGAATTGTTCATTTTCTTCTCAGGCAAGTTTGAGCCTCCAATCTTCCATCCAAACGTCTATCCTTCAGGTACAGTGTGTCTGTCCATACTGGAGGAAGAGAAGGATTGGAGACCAGCCATCACCATCAAACAGGTATATAAAAACACAGTAAACAGAGGAATAACGTTACTTTCATTTTTGAAAGGAAAGCGCCGATCCCATTCTACATATGCACCTTTGCATCTATGTTCGTGTGAATCATTCGTGATGCAGCTTCACCCACAGCAGAAGTAAGCATAAGGGATTTTTAATGCATCTTTGCAAATGGCCTTTCTTAATAATGTGCTAGTTAGCAAGTTTCACAGCTAAATGCGGCTAAAATAAACATTACGGCTCGTCATCCCATGGCAGAGCGGGGCGAGCAGAGCTCATTAGCATTTAAAGGAGCATGCAACAGAATAGCTCACTCTAAAAAGGGCTGATTTTGACAAGGTTAAAAGAGAGTTTTTTACACTACCCTTGAGAAATTTTTACCTAAGTATGTTACTAAAAACATTTCAGGATTTCTCTCCATATAATGAACTTCTATGGTGCCCCTGAGTTTGAACTTCCAAAATGCAGCTTCAAAGGGCTCTAAACGATCCCAGCTGAGGAAGAAGGGCCTTATCTAGAAAGACGATCGGTTATTTTCTAAAAACATTTACAACTTATATACCTTTTAATCTCAAACGCTCGTCTTGCCGAGCTAGACAAGACGAGCATTTGAGGTTAAAAAGTATATAAATTGTATTTTTTTTTTTTTTTTTTTAGAAAATAACCCATTGTTTTGCTAGATAAGACCCTTTTTTCCTTGGCTGGGAGCATTTAGAGCCCTTTGAAGCAGCATTTTGGAAGTTCAAACTCGGGGGCACCATAGAAGTTCATTATATGGAGAGAAATCCTGGAATGTTTTACTCAAAAACATAATTTCCTTACGACTGAAGAAAGAAAGACATGAATATCTTGAATGACAAGGGGGCGAGTACATTATTTGTAAATTCTTGTTCTGAAAGTGAACTACTCCTTTAAGACCCTAAAGAATCAACTAGTGGAAAATGGGCATCCGATGACCTCTTTAAGATCACAGCTGCTCATAAGGTTAGGCAAATAAGCAGTAAGTTTTTGTATCTCATTGTGTTGTTGTGGCTGTAGATTTTGTTGGGCATTCAGGAGCTCCTGAATGAGCCCAACATTCAGGACCCAGCACAGGCGGAGGCCTATACGATATACTGGTAAGTGTATCCAAATATCACCTGAACGCTTTTATACATGATTTTACTATTTCAGCTGATATCATGCCCACAACATTGATCTTATCTCTCTCTCGCTCATTCTCTCACAGTCAAAACAGGATGGACTACGAAAAGCGTGTGAGGGCACAAGCTAAGAGATTCGCTCCTACATAGAGCGGCACATGCACGATCTAAACAGTTTCTGCACAGATGCCATTCTGATGCTCCAGAATCCTTCACCACTCAATGAAACCCCCAAAACTGCAGTTGAGAGTTGAAATAAAGATTTGTTCAAGTTGGCTTCAGCACAGAACTGAATGATGATTATGAATGATGAGAGCAACCAAGACAAGTTAATGTTGGCTGCTGATCATTGACCAGTGTTTTATATAGTGATGATGAAAGCTTGTTTTGTTTAGGTCTTTCTTCTTCTTCTTTTTTTTTCTGGTGAGGAAACTGGTTGGAGATCAGTCGCTAAGAAACAACTTTTACACAGAGCAGAGTTGGTAAAGGTTTCTGTGTATATAAAGTATAAATATTGAAAGTTATTTACTTTTATTTACTTTTTTACCGTTTCATTACATTACTTAAAATACGTGTGGCCATAATATATGTAATGAGTGTATGTATAATTTGAAATAAAAAGATAAAGTGGTTGCTACAAGCATTGGTGTTAATGTAGTTTCCAATAATAATAACATCTTGTGTTTTATTTTTAAGGTATTTTTGGTTATGTAAACAAACTGTTATTATGCTGCTTTGCCATGTTGATGCCGTCACAATTTGTGACCACTGATACTCTGTAGAAGTCGATTATTTATTTATATCACAGTTAGAGTTTCGTGCACGCCGAACAAACTGCTGGTCGGTAGGTACAAACTTCCTCTTACTTTATGAGTAACTATTCAAAGTCTTGATTCTGCTTGATTCCCTTTGGTTTCAGGAAATTTGTCCACTCATTATTTGATATTAACCAATTAAAACTTGTATGGCTTAATCTAATGTAAATGATGTTTTTTTTACTGAAGAATATGGTACAAAACCAATGAAATACAAAATAATTTTATGGGGGGTGCCACTATTTCGATGGTGTGAAATGGTTGCACTTGGTGAGCTACTGGCACTTCCTGTTGCTAGTTTTACTGCAACACAAATCAGAAAATATAATACTGATACGATACCACATTGTGCAGCTTTTGGTTGTAATTTTCAGTCGAAAGGTAACAAGAGAAGCCATGTAAGTCTTCACTGCTTTCTTAGTGATAAGAAGTGGAGAAAAGAATGGAAAGATGTTTGTGGAAGAATAGCACTTCTTAAAGACTCGCATTTAGTTTTCTTCACTTCAGTCCTGATGCCTTTGAGGCTTTTAGTCGACCACAGCTACTGAAAAAGCTTACAAACGGCAGAGACGAGAAACACTGGATGCCATCCTGGCTGGATGTAAACATGCCAACGCTTGTTATTATGCCGCAGACACTGAGTTTCTCAGTGCGGCTTTAACGCGATATCTTGGTCGTTCAGACTCCTTGTGGGGAAAATCGATGGTATGGCATTTGGTTTAATCCTACATATACATCCATTGCCACCTGTACGCTCTTTCAGTACCTGTGGTCATCATATTAGTATTTTATTTTCCGCGTTGTGTATTCAGAGTTGTAACGGTAAAAATAGCAACAGGTAAGGAGCTCACCAAATGCATTTCACATCATAATGGCGCCCCCCATAGTCTAAAACATGTATAAAACTAAATAACGTAAATCATTCCTGTGTTTTCTACTACATATTTCAGTAAGAGACATAATTTAGCCACACAAGTCTTAATACTCTAATAAAAGCAGCTTGAGGCTAACTAAACTTAACGTGGCTAATTGAACCTGGTATATTTTCATGTAGCATCAACAGTTCAAACATTCACTGATGCTTCAGAAGGAAACACAATGCATTAAGAGCAGGAGGTGAAAACTTTTTGAATTTGAAGATAAGGGTTAATGTAACTTATTTTGTCTTTTGGTAAGTGTTCAAAAGTTTTCACCCTCTTACTTGTAATGCATCACTTTTACTTTCTGAAGCATCAGTGAAAGTTTGAACCTTCTGTAATAGTTGCATATGAGTCCCTCAGTTGTCCTCAGTGTGAAAAGATGCATCTCAAAATCATACAGTCATTGTTGGAAAAGATTAAAATACACAAAAATGCTGAATAACCAAAGAATTAGTGGGATCTGAAGGACTTTTCTGAAGAACAGCAGGCAGTTAAACAGTTTAGGACAAAAAAGGGTCTCATTAACAAACACATGAAAAAGACACAGCTGTGGATCATTTTAGGTAACAACACAGTATTAAGAATCAATATGTAAACTTTTGAAAAAGGTCATTTTTTATAAATTCAACTATTATTTTATACTATATGTAAACGTCTTTTATGTGATATATCTTTTTCAGGTCAGTACTAAATAAAAATTAACATGCATCTTGTATGATCACTCTTCTTTTGGTCAAATAACTAACATTTTGCAGATTCTGCAAGGTGTATGTAAACTTTTGACTTCAACTGTATATCTGCAAACTTTTTTATTCCAACCTACATGGAAATTTGAATATGCATCATTTTTTGTCTCTATCATTTACATCAACTTTGTTTACCATGCTGATAAACTGTACTTACTGATAGGAAAATTAGAGAATGAACACCATCAGCAAATCAGAGAAGAGGACAGAGAGCGGCAGTCAGGTCAGTTCTGAACCTGTTCTGAGTAACAAATGTGTAATCCAATATTCAAAACTAATCGCATGTGTATCACATGTGTATTTATGTGCATGTCAGGTCTGCAGAGTGCGCTACCAGCAGGTTCCTCCACTTTGTGCTCCTCACTACTCCGATACCGGCTCAGGCTGCACAGATGAGCACAGATCCTACAATATGATGGGCCACTGTCTGCGTGCAAACATCTTCCCAGGTGTGTCTTGAACAGATACAGACAAAAGCATCTTTCTAGTATATTACATATTTTTGTCTGTTATAAATCTTGTATTTCAGGGCCCCCAACTGTGTGGTCATCCCTGGTTAAGGACTCATACATTCATCATCCTCTACCAGCATTTATCCATGATGCAGAGCACTGGCACGGCCACAAAACAGATCACTTAGGTAAGCTTGAAGATTAAAATCCTGTAAATAATTAGAATTAATTAAATCAGTTTGAAAGTCTACCAAAAACATATCTGGTTATAGATTATGTTGTCAACATGCATAAGTAGTAAATTAAACAAAAAAATTTGTAAAAATGTATATAAAATTTTAAATAATAAACATCATGGAAAAAGAGAAAATAATAAAATCTGATTTATTTTCTGATTCTGTTGTTGGCTGCAACGTTACTTGGCAATTTTTCAAAGATACTCTTATTTTTGGCATTTTACATGGTGTGTTATCGTAGTTTTATCACCCGGGTGGGAGTTTTTCCTCCTATTCACTAGGAATGAATAAAAAAACATTCAGTTGCTGAAAGACACCCCCACCCCCCCAAATCTCCCCAGCCTCTGAATATTAGGCTACGTATCATAACATAATGGGCTACATGTAAATATAGTTTGACGGTTTTTACTTGGAAAAGCAGCTATGTTTTTCTAGCATTCAAATAACTACAGATAAAACTGAAACAACAGAAGACTGATTGGAGCTAAATTACAAATAAGGTAGGAAATGTGCATACTTTGAAATCGACACCTGCCACGGTGACTGTATATATATATTCAGTCAAGCCCGAAATTATTCATACCCCTGGCAAATTCTGACTTAAAGTTACTTTTATTCAACCAGCAAGTTTTTTTTTTTGACCGGAAATGACACAGGCTTCTCTCTAAAGATAATAAGATGATGTACAAGAGGCATCATTGTGGAAAAAAAATCTCATCTTTTATTTACATTTGAACAAAAAGTGGCATGTTCAAAATTATTCATACCCTTTGCAAACTGTCACAGTCTATGGGAAAATCCAAAGTTCTATACCATTCCAAATAGTCCAAGCTGTTCTAAAGCATCCTAATTAACCTGATTCATTGGGAACAGCCGTTTCAATCAACTCAACAGGTGAAAAACAGAAGCTCTCTGCTGCTGGTTTGTGGACAGTCATGGCTAAGACAAAGTAGCTCACTGAGGACCTGCGGCTGTGCATTGTGGCTGCTCACAAGTCAGGAAAGGGCTGTAAGACCATATCTAAATGATTTGAAGTTCCAGTGGCTACAGTGCAAAGTATTATTAAAAAATACAAGATGTTCCGCACTGTGAAAAATCTCAGAGGACGTGGTCGGAAGCCAAAAGTGACACCTGTGCTGGCCAGGAGAATAGTGAGAGAGAACCAAGGAGGACACCACTTCTCCAGATAAGGCACACAAAAGCCCGCTTGGCCTTTGCAAATGCTTATCTGGACAAAGAGGAAGACTTCTGGTTTTCTGTTTTATGGTCAGATGAAACAAAAATTTAATTCTTTGGCCACAATGATGTAGCCTTCATTTGGCGTAAAAAAGGAGAAGCCTTCAACCCTAAGAACACCATCCCCACTGTCAAACATGGTGGTGGGAACCTAATGTTTTGGGGGTGTTTTTCAGCCGGTGGACCAGGGAACCTAATCACAGTAAACGGCACCATGAAAAAGGAGCAATACATCAAAATTCTCAACAACAACATCAGGCAGTCTGCAGAGAAACTTGGCCTTGGGCACCAGTGGACATTTCAGCACGACAACGACCCAAAACACACAGCAAAAGTGGTGAAGAAATGGTTAGCAGACAAAAACATTAACGTTTTGCAGTGGCCCAGCCAGAGTCCTGACTTAAATCCAATTGAGAATCTGTGGAGGGAGCTAAAGATCAGGGTGATGGCAAGGAGACCCTCCAACCTGAAAGAGTTGGAGCTCATCGCTAAAGATGAATGGGCAAAAATACCAGTGGAGACATGCAAAAAGATGGTCAGCAATTATAGGAAGTGTTTGATAATAGCCAATAAAGGCTTTTCTATTGATTATTGAGAAGGGTATGAATAATTTTGGACATGCCACTTTTTGTTCAAATGTAAATAAAAGTTGAGTAATAATTTTTTTTCCACAATGATGCCTCTTGTACATCGTCTTATTATCTTCTGGGAGACGTCTGTGTCATTTCTAATAAAAAAAAAACTTGAAAAAAAAAGTAACTTTAAGTCAGAATTTGCCAGGGGTATGAATAATTTATATATATTTAAATATATATATATATATATATACACACACACACACACACACACACACACACACACACACACACACACACACACACACACATTTTTTCTTTTTTGTTTTATGTTTTACTACAGGCCTTAAATTAAGATCTGTTCTTAATGTAGGTCAAATGTATGCAGATATTGTGTGGGTTAGGCACAAGATAGAAGCTGATAAACATAATATGAATTTCCCATAGAGAGAGCCGAATATATATAGATTTGTAGCTGTAATCCTTTGAGGTAGGCCAGTAAACAACCACTTAGCAACCACTCAGTACATCATAGTAACCGCACAGCAACAGGCTTAAAACCACTCAGAATGCTATTCTGAAACAGAAGACTTAGAAATAGAATATACATATATATGTATCTTAAATGGCCGCATCTTGCTTGTTCTTCCTTCTCGTGTCGCCCTGCAGTGAAGTGGACGGAGCAGAACTTTCTCAACAAGCGACTGCATAAGCTGCTGAAGGAAATGGAGATCAAGGGTGTGTCCAAATGAGCCCGATGTTTTCGAAAACCGCATCAAATAAACAATCGCACCTTCAGAGAAGTGTTATCACAACACCCACACACTCTTGGCTATACATATATATCTAAACGAGGCTCTATATTCACATTTGGACCCTCCTATTCACACTCAGCTGCTAGTTGTCTCACTTTCTGTGTCGCTTATAAAACGAGTCAAATGCAGTGACTGAAAATGGCTTCGCGCTAGCTGATAGAAAATATAAACTGCTGTCTGGTAATGGGTGTGGGTCAAATATGAGAGAAATTACTCAAATATTCTGTGCGCATTGCTTCTTTCTGCAGATGACGGGGTTATTTTAACAAACGGTTTCAGAAACATGATTGGTACTTTCACTAAAACACTGCAGAAAACGAGAAGGCAGCTAATACAGTTAATTTTACAAAACAGCTTGTTTTGCTGCTTGATATTGCAAACTGGTGTGTCTTACCATATTTTAACACACTGGGTTGTAGTGCAAACAGTTTTACCGTTTACTGCACTTCATTATTCTTCTCGTTATTTTCCTTACCATGACATTATCAGAAAACAGCTTACTTCCACATTGAAAAATAAGATGGACAGGATTCTGACCGTTTAAATCAGGTTTGTGATAGGATGTTTTAAAGGGCACTTATTATGCCCCTTTTTACAAGATGTAATATTGGTATTGAGTATCCCAGAATGTCTCGGTAAAGTTTCAGCTCAAAATACCCCACAGATCGTTTTTTATAACATGAAAAATAAAATGTTTGTGGCATGTCTAAAACAAAAAAAGAGCTGTTTTGGTGTGTATCACTTTAAATGCAAATGAGCTGCATATTCCCGCCCCGGCTTAAACAATGTCACATTGCTTAGAGAATCAAAACGCCATGATTAGTGACACTGATTTGGTTTAATGGGGATTAAAAAAAGGTTTAAACGCTCACTGATGCTCCAGAAGGAAACACGATGCATTAAGGGGGTGAAAACCTTTTGCATTTAAAGATCAGGGTAAATTTTACTTATTTTACTTCTGGGAAACATGTAACTATCTTCTGTAGCCTCTTAAGGGCAGTACTAAATGAGTATTTAGGCAAAATAAGAAAAATTTAAACATCTTTATTTTGTTCAAAAGTTTTCACCCCCAGCTCTTAATGCATAGTTTTTCTTTCTGGAGCATCAGTGAGTGTTTAAATCTTCTGTAATAGTTGCACATGAGTCCCTCAGATGTCCTCAGTGTGAAAAGATGGATCTCAAAATCATAGTCATTGCTGGAAAGGGTTCAAATAAACAAAAATACAGAAAAACTAAAGAATTTGTGGGACCTGAAGGATTTTTCTGAAGAACAGCAGTCAGTTTAACTGTTCAGGACAAACAAGGAACTCATGAACAACTATCACTAAACAAAAAGCTGTGGATTATTCAGGTAACAACACAGTATTAAGAAACAACTGTGTGTAAACTTTTGAACTGGGTCAACTACTATTTTCTCTTGTGGACTATATGTAAAAATTTTTTAATGTGAAATATCTTATTTAGGTCAGTACTAAATAAAAACAACATGCGGTTTGTATGATCCCTCTTATTTTGATCAAATAATTCAACTGTTTTTCCAAACCCCATGTTAAAGTGGATTTTGCAAAAAAGGTGCCCTTTAAGAAATATTAACCAGCATGTTAAGACCATTTCATAATAAACACTGTTATAATTATGAAAATTATTTGTAGATGGCATTGAAAGCCTACTAAAACTAAAAATACTACTTAACTTCGTTTTCTGCTTTTGATGAGAGCATTTAGATTATGGACATTTTTTCAGTATACTGTTTTAATCAAAATATAAAAATGGTACAGACCTAAAGAGAAAAACCTTGAACCCCATACAGTATTATCTAAATCAAAAGAAGTATCTAAATGTAAAAATAATAATTGCCTAATAAAATATCTGATCTTATCTTTTAATATTCATATCCAGTTGGGCTCAACTGATGAAATATTTCATTTATTGTGTAAAAAAAATTCAGCCACCACTGCTTTGGCAGTGGTTTCTCAGTTTCGATGACTATTTTGACTGTTTAGGTTGTGTCTTGACAGTGCAAAGTACAACTGGAGTTTATAACTATTCCAAAACTGTTTTGTCCAGACGTCTGCAATAAAACTTCCTCTTTGAACCTTCATTGAATACCTCTGCTTTTGCATTGTGCTATATAGCGATGCCAAGATCATGGGTTCAGTTCAGAGGAAATGCGTGAACTGATAATACGTACCTTCAAAGCAATGTCACTCTGGAAGATCTGTCAATTATATCTATTGAAATAGTTTGTATGGCACTTATGGATAAAAACAGATCATATATGTCAGATATAGACAACATTAAAGACATTTGGCGAGGTGTTGTGGGGAAAGTTTCTGCGACTGATGTCTTTTTTTTTGCTGTAAGATGTGGTATGAACGTAACGTAAAACTGACAGCCTCACTTGCGTGGTTTGATCTTAAAAACCACTGAAACTTGTTTTTTTTCCCCCTCTCCGGTTGTGATGGCTTGATCTTTTCATGTAGAGCTTCCTGAAAATCCGGTGTCAAATTGGAGGCATCATATATAAAGTGGGTTTTAACTCCCAGTCAGTGCAAAAACGTAATAGTATAGTGCACTTCATTGCAGTACAGTGGTAGTACCATGGTAAAGAGATGATACCAGGTGGTAAAAGCAAAAACAGGTTTTGTACCACAATAATTTTTGGTGCTAAAATGTTCAGTTGCATTAAAAGAAAAGAAAAGGTAGGTGTATAGGGATTTGTGTTTGTGAAATCTCTACACACTCACTTCCCTCCCCCACACTTTTTATCTGTTTATCTTTCAGTAAACACCGCAACTCATATCGGATCAGATAAAAAAAAAAAAAATTCACTATCACCACAAACAGTTTTTTTCTATCTCGATAGTTGTTGAACCACAGGTTGTTTATACCTCTGTTTCTGTGGTTTGTACAACTCAGAATCCAGGACTGATTCACGTGTTTGCGGCACACGACGAGTGCACAAATACTAAGGTAAAAAAATGTAGGTTCCTCGTATGACAAGCGATTACTAAAACGTTTCACAACTTAGTCAGTCCAGTTTCAAAGATTCTTGTCCAGAATTCAGTTCTTTCTAGTGAATTGTGGTGGTTATATATATATATATATATATTACGTAAGATCTGTACTTCATTGCATCATATTTTCCTCTATTTACCATCTTCCTGCAAACAGACATCTGCGTAACACCTCGAGCGTAGACGTAACAAACAGCACATCAGCCTTTTAAATCACTAAAGTTAGGTTCTTTCTGTCTTAAATGTAATACTTAACATTGTTTGCCTGATTTGTATTCATTCTGTATTTATTCCTTAAGCTTGGTTTCTCTAATACAATAGTAAACAATAAGTATCACAAGTTATGAAAAGAACCAGACATAATCTAATAGTCTGAAATCTTATGTTGAAAGGTTTATTCGAAGGTTTAGTCTTTAAATGGGCAATATCTAAATCAGCAACAATAATAGGAAACTTTATGAAATCTCAGTTTAAAAGATCTCAGCCACAATTTGTTGTTCAATTGACTTTTTTAGCCAGAAAGATTCATTTTTGAACATTTAAAATGATTACATTACATATTGCTTAAGCATGGATTAAAATCACATTGAACGTTCATATAATGTGTATTTTAAAATAAGTATCTGCCATTTTGAAGAAAGTTGAGACGAACTTAACACTTAACTCTTGAAAATCATTTAATCGGTTTTGTTATTTGTTCTGTTTTTATGTTACATTTTATTTGATTTTTGCAGGTATATTCCTAGTTAAATATAATAATGGTTACAGAAGGTTATTCAATCTTTGAATATTTATGCACTTGCAGCATTCTGCGCATTTCTGTACATGTTTTTCTGTGGTAATGGACAGGATGTCACGGATGTTGTTCAAGTATGTTGTATTGAGCGTATTGTGCATGGAGCATTTCTTTCATTTTCATTCTTGATCTTTTTTTAAATTCTGTTATGGAGTTTAACATTTACATTTATTCATTTAGCAGACACTTTTATCTAAAGTGACATACTCATGAGGACTGATCTCAAGGAATTTGTCATAAGAGCAAACAATATATTATATATATTAAGAGCAGAAGTGAAAAGCAGAACAGAAAGAGAAATTGTGTTGTTAAACAAGTTTGTGATACTTTAGTAGATTTAAAACTAGTTATTGCTTTAGGTATCATGAACTAACAAAGAACAATCATTTTTACAGCATTATAATCTTAATGTCAGTGCATAATGCATTAACATGTAAACTTTGGAGACATCTACTAAAAACTACCTATAACTGGTTTATTAGTATAAATTCTATAATGGTATTTTATTGTTACTTTATGCAAACTGTTGTGTTATCCAATGATAATATATACAGCTTATTAAAAAGTGATGCATGTTACTCTAATGGTAATTTGAAGCACTTTTCAACTGTAAGCATGATTTGGTTTATTTTGGGTAATGCCGGTCAAGTTATAAATTCTTTGAACGTGGGTTGTAGATGCTACCCACACATATGCACACACACACACGCACTCTTAAACACCTACCTAAGACCCCTCAAGCACCCTGTGTTTGTGGTTTTGCAATCCGAGGCTGTTTTCTTGTTTTGCTTGAGTGTCAATCCCTCCCCCTTCCCTTCACTGAGACAACTGACCTTTACCAGATAAGCGTGTTATGCATCTCGTCGGCCCACCTCACACTTTGAGTTCCTGTTCTGATGCGGCATCAAATGCTGATTGTTTTTAAGCACGTTTTGACTACTTTTTAAAGCCCTTCGTCCTCACCTGTAGCATCTTGCATCATAGTACAAGACTGTTAACTGTCAGATTCCAAACTGCTAACAAAAACAAACCCTGAGGTTGTGCCTGTAGCTGTGGGCTTCCGCTATTTTCTTTCATGAGATGAAAATATATGTGGATTTGGATGTCATCACAGTTCTTCTGTTCAAGCTTATTAAGCAGAGTCAACTGTGTGATCACATTAGTGGAATTTTAGTTTTGCATTTTCACCCAAAAGTTCACCCACAAATGCAAATTTACTCACTCTAAGGTCAGATGTAGATGAGTTTGTTTCTTCATGAGAACAGATTTGGAGAAATGTAGCATAACATCACTTGCCCACCAGTGAATGGGTGCCATCAGAATAAGAGTCTAAATAGCTGATAAAAACATCACAATAATCCGCAAGTAATCCACACAACTGTTGCTTCCTACTAAAATACAAATCTTCTATCCATAATATTGCTTTCTCTAGTGACAAGTCTTGTCATCTGAAGCAGGAGAGAAATATGCACAGATCAAGCACCATTTACAAGTCAAAACAGCCCAAAACGCAAATTTTCCATACAAGAGGACAACAGGTGATACACTTTTTTCACTGGAGGAAGTGTTATTGTGGATTTTTTTTTTTTTTTTTTTTTTTTTGCAGATCCCCAAACTTAAGCAAGAAGTCAAACCACTTATCCATACACTAAACATAATCATGATTTAGGCTTTTTATACAAGCTAAATCTTACAGGTTTGGAGAAATTTTGCATTACATCACTTGCTCACCAATGGATGGGTGCCGTCAGAATGAGAGTCCAAACAGCTCCACAAGTAATCCACACGAACTTAAAACTTATTGCTTTCAGCTAAAATACAAATCTTCTATCCATAATATTGCTTTCTCTAGTGACAGTCTTGTCATCTGAATCAGGAGAGAAATATGCACAGATCAAGTACCATTTACAAGTCAAAACAGCCCAAAACAGCTCTAAACAAATATGTTGGTGAATTTTTATATGAGAGGACAACATTTGATGGACTTATTTCACTGATAGAAAGTGTTATTGTGGATTAAGGACTCATATTTTGTTCAAAATTGTAACAAATTTAAGCACAAAGTCCAACCACTTATCCATACCCTAAACATAACCAAGTCAAAACAGCCCAAAACATCTCTAAACAAATATGTTGGTGGATTTTAGTGTGAGAGGGCAACAGGTGATGGACTTTTTTTTCACTAGAGGAAGTGTTATTGTGAATTTAAGGACTTGTGTTTTGGACAAAATCATAAAAAATTTGTGCAGATCCCCAAACCTAAGCATGAAGTCCAATTATTTATCCATACACTAAACATAACCAAGATTGGGGCTTTTCATATAACCCAAATTTTACAGATTTGGAGAAATTTAGCATTACATCACTTGCTCACCAGTAGATCTTCTGTAAGCGAATGGGTGCCGTCAAAATGAGAGTCCAAACAGCTGATAAAAACATCATAATAATTTAAAAGTAATCCACACAAACTTAAACCTGTTGCTTCCAGCTAAAATACAAATCCTCTATCTATAATATTGCTTTCTCTATTGAAAAAGTATTGTCGTCTGAATCAGGTGAGAAATATGCACAGATCAAGTACCATTTACAAGTCAAAACGGCTCTAAACAAATATTGGTGGATTTTTATATGAGAGGACAACATTTAAGCACAAAGTCCAACCACTTATCCATACCCTAAACATAACCATAATTGGGACTATTCTTGCAAGCCGAATTTTACAAATTTACCCTTACATCACCAATGGATCCTCTGCAGTGAATGGGTGCCATCAGAATGAGAGTCCAAACAGCCGATATAAACATCACAATCTGTCACAAGTAATCCACACTAATTTAAAACTATTGCTTCCAGCTAAAATACAAATTGTCTCTCAATAATATTTATCTAGTGACAAAGTCTTGTCATCTGAATTAGGAGCGAAATATGCATAGATCAAGCACCAATTACAAGTCAAAACAGCTCTAAACGAATATGTTTTGATGTGAGAGGGCAACAGGTGATGAACTTTTTTCACTGGAGGAAGTGTTATTGTGGATTAAGAACTGGCACTTTTTTACCTAAGCAAGAAGTCCAACCACTTATCCATACCCTAGACATAACCATGATTGAGCCTTTTCATACAAGCCGAATTTTGATCTGGAGAAATGTAGCATTACATCACTTTCTCACCAATAGATCCTCTGCAGTGAATGGGTGCCGTCAGAATAAGACTCCAAACAGCTGATATAAACATCACAAGTAGTCCACACAAGCCTAAAACTGTTAATTCTGACTAAAATCAGGCATTATTTACTAGTCAAAACACATGCTTTCCATACAAGCAAAGTTTTAGAATAGCATACTGTTTTGCCATCTTGTGCAAATATAAAATATAAAATAAGTGTGTTGTATTTCCACTATAGCTCTGTGACACCAACAAAGCATTGTTTGGTTTTTCTCCCTACAGCTTTAACTGTGCTGTATATTTGCTTGATAGAATGTGCAAACATCATTGGCTTGTGGTATGCTAATACTGGACAAATTTTGATGCATCCGTTAGCAAATTTGCTCATGCATGCTTGAAGCGCTGCTAAGTTTCTAAATAAATATTTTATACATTCTAAATTAGATGCATACTTATAAAAGACAATAATAGCACTGATCGATGCAAGATGCTTTTCCCTCAATTTCCCTAATTTTTGTTGTATGTAATTTTGGATATCCTCACACTTCAGCAGAGCCTGTTTATCAGTGCATGTGGATTCTTGCATGCATGCATGCATGTGTTTGTTTATATGCATGTGTGTATGTATGTATGTGTGTGTGTGTGTGTGTGTGTGTAGTTTGTGGGTAAAAAGTTAGTATGAAACAGGATGTGGTCCTCATCAAACTTTTGTGCTCTGAGCACCGCTCAGGCACTGTGTCGAGCCCAGTTGAGGAGCCCAGGTGGCTAATATTTACTCTCATCAGAATCCTCTTTCCTGACTTTTTTTCTATGCTTACTCTAAAATCAACTTTAAGACTGTGACAAAACTATGCATGCTCTAAGAGAAAACAATAAAACATACATAAATAGTAAGAATATAAAACAACACCCTTGCATCGAAGTTCAAAACGGTCTTAATTCTCTTCAAGCCCTCTGACCTTTTTGATTTACCGCTTCGTGTTTTGTAAACTTGTCAGCAAACTCTGTGGTTACTCAGTCATATAACAAGCAGCGAGGAAGAAAATGCAATTGTCAGAAGAGAGAGCAAGAGAGAAAGAGAGAGAGGTCGGATGAGTAACAGAAAGGAAGGAGTAGAGTGATAAAGAAAGAGAGTGATCCTCCTGACAGATGGAGGTAGAAGGGGAGGGGCAGATTGAGAGAGAGCGGTAAAGGGAGGAGGATGAAGGGTTGGGGGTCAGGTAGACAGACAGACAGACCTCAGCATCCATGGTGCCTGCGCAGACAGCTGTTTGACAGCTGAAGGTGAAAGGGTAAGTCTTATACTTAAAATATTAAACAACTGCTGGGCTGAGCAATGATTGTATTGTATTGTATTGTATCTGATAAGAGCTAACCTAATGTGATGTAAAAGATTCCGTAATGTCATGTACACAACCCAAAAATATACTTGAATGCTTAGCCGCTATTTCATTGCACTATATGTCAAACCACGCAGGATTGATTTCAAGTAAACATTTCACAAGAAGCAAGGTGACGTTTTGTAGTTCTAAATCCTTCTGGAACTTGAGGAGAACTGACTTCATCTGCTAAAAAGCACCTTGCTGCTTAAAGCAATTGCAAAATGACTCGAGGAGTGAGTAGAACAGCAGTTCTGAGAAGATTTTGACCGTAATTTGTCCGCAGATGTCACTTTTAGTCAGATATTTTGTTGTCTAATTCAACAAACCTACGTTTTTATGAGTGACTTGGGTTGATTATTAGTCGTCACTCATAAATAAATGAGTGGTAAGTACTCATTATGCATTGATAAATGTACTTGCATTGTACAAGTTAGTTCGCATCAATCATCAGGTGCTCTTACGAATAGCTAGGAAATGCCGAAGCGTTTTGTGAAACCGAGAGTGTGAACCATATGTTTGCAGCGATCACTCAGATCAGGAGTTGAGGTTCGAACCGGTGTGACAAATAAACCGTCTTTAAATGACTCATCAGCCAATTCTAAAAGTGTTAAAGTAAAACCGCACCGTCAGAGTGTCCTGTCACTGTTTGAATATCTGTCATCGCATTGGCCGTTGGTATACAAGTACACCTTTTTACAAGAAGTCACTTTACTGTTACAGCTGAGGGTTTCTGTTGTTGTCTGTGGGTGTCATTTTGTAGTGTTAGTGGAAATTGCCTGTATACAGGTTGACCACCCACTCACAAAGAGGGGCGCGCTGCTGACAATGGCCCACTCAGCAAAAGAGCTAAAGGTAGCTTGCATCATATATGTACATCTGAAACTTATCTAAAGTTCACGTCGAGAATTTTGCAATGGAGTTCAATATGCGTGCTCTGCAGTTTACCGTTTTCTTTGGGCAACATCCTGTCAGGTAAAAAGAAAAGCCACAGCGATGCCATTTAAAAGTGAAAGTCTGAATTTTAAAAATTAAAGCTCCTGTGGCTGACTGGCGGTTTGCATTATGATGCAAAAATTTCATATAAAACAGTCAGCGATTATTAAACATTAAAAATCACTTAAAGAGAAATATAACCCCAAAATGAAATTTTGTTATAATATACTCACCTTCATGTCGTTTTAAACCTTTTTTCAAACTTTTGTTATTCTAGATATTCTTCAAAGTATCTTCTTTTGAAAGTGAGAAAGGAAGTTGTATAGGTTTGTAACTAGGGGTGGGAAAAAAAATCGATATTGCAATATATTGTTGTGCTCTCTGTTGCAATAAATAATCGATACACTAACGGCCAATATCGATATTTTATTACAACACAAATGATTAATTTACCCGTCGTCAGTGTCACTGTCACTACCCAATATCTACCATTCTGTTTGCGGGGGGCGCTGTTCGAGTAAATAGGCGTAAAGTGGCGGAAGCAGCGGCCAGTGAAGAACACAAGTTGTCTTACAACATCAGAGAAGAAGCGCAGAAAAAAAGAGAAGTGAGAAGAATGGCGGAAGATAACGAAAAACAAATCAAAGACGCACCCGCTAGTTGAGCATGCTGATCAGTTACGCCTGTTTCACACATACTCCGTCTGCAGTGCTAATGCGTTGAGTATTTTTTTCCGCACCCATGTTAACGGATTAGAGCGTTCACACTGCACGCGGTTGCTGTGCAAGTGCATTGAATAATACGTTGTTTATTATACGTTGAGTTTAAACGTGAATATATCTAGAATTGTATTAGTGTACTGTGATAAAAGAGTATCACAATGCTGAAAAAGCACGTTTGTATTTGAAATCAAAATAACGGATAAATGGTGTGTTTGTGGTAAACAGTCGCGGATCAGGAACGGACTGCAAACGTGTCCTGTGTGAAAGCAAAACGAGTCCGTGCTGCTTCTGCACCGCATACGTAACGCACACGGACTGCATACACACCGCAGACGGAGTATGTGTGAAACAGGCGTTAGTGTTCCTCAAGAAGAATATGCATTGATGAGACCACTGTCCAGGTTAACATAAAGCACTTTACAGTAACTTACTACTGACGTTTCAGTATCATGGTTTAGGTTTACACATGTTAAGTTTCATGTTGTTTTTTAATGTTCAGGCACTTTTATCTGTCTAGCTGTACAGTGTTTACATTTAAGACCAGGAGGCAGTGAGTTATTATGCAAATGCATATTTCTTTGCACAGTGTTGGAAATGTTGCCATTAATAAATGCATAAGATTTCCTTATTATGGGTATTTTTTTCTTTTTCAGTCACATATATCGTTGATGAAATTTCTTCCAATATATTGAATATCGTAGATATCGTGAATCGCGATATTATCGATATCGTGGGCCACATATCGCCACAGAATTGAATCGTGAGTTACCTGTATCGTCCCACCCCTATTTGTAACAGTATGAGAGTATGGAAGCCCATTTATGCCAGTCATTGCAACGTTTGACCTCATTCAGACTTTCTTCTCGGAACTTTGAGATATAAACTCACAATTCTGAGAAAATATTTTAGAATTCTAAGATAAAAAGTCACAATTATTAAAAAAAAAAATCAAGAAATGAAAAAATCAACAGAACTCTTGAGGAAAAAGTGAGAATTTCAAGACATAAACTCAAAATAGTGCAAGCCAAGAAAAAAGTCAGAAAAGGCATCCATGAGGGTGAATAAACGATGACAGAATTTACATTAAACTAACATTAAAGATATAATTTTTCCAAAAATGAAAATTCTGCATACTATGGAAATCATTCGCTATTACCATCAAATGATTGGTTACCAACTAGGGCTGTCCTCAACTATAGATTTTTTTTTTATTTTTCATTTTGAGCATTAGTCCCGTTTATTAATTTACCATATATATAATAGCCATATAAAACATCATAATGAGTCTTTAATTGCATACATAGTCTAATTAGCGCTCAAGCGCATGCAAAGAAAAGCTTGCCATGGTGCACCAGCAGATATAATAATTATAAATGTGTCAGGGAGGAAAAAGCAAGGATTAACGTTTTAATGTTTTTAACTTGTGCGGTCCTCATTTGGGGGTCACACTCATGGTCCTCACGGTCAAAAGTAACCGGACACCTGAAACTTAACTTTTTTTTTTCTTCAGTAAAACCTATCTGATATATTTTTGTTCAATAATATTTTTTCTTGTTTCCTTTGTAGTTTTATTGAATTTTATTTTATTATATTTAATAATTTCTAATTTTAATAAAGTTTTTGTCTTTTTCCCATTCATTTCCTGTGGTCGGTCATTTCTGACCGAAGACCAAGAGTGTTACTATTTTTTTTACACCCACTTAGCCTTTTCGAATCATGTCCTCAATTTTTTTCTGTGTTCACATTCCAAGTGCCACAAAAGTCACCAAGTTTCATTTCATTCCGATGAAGCTGTGATTTTTAAAAATTCAAAACGTAAAACTCTCCGGTCAGAAATGACCGAACCCGCACAAGGGTTAAGCATTAACGTTTTAATAATTTATTGATAAAACTAGTTCTTTGGGGTTTTTTGGCTTAAGAAATGAAGTCGGCGAACACTGACTCGTCATCTCCGCAGTAGTGATAATCTGGGAATATTTGTTTTCTATTTGAATTAGTTTATTTCAAAGTAGACATTTTACTCTATATAGATATATTTTTCATGTCTGTAAGGCAAGAATACCCAGAGTTTTGAAGTTTTGCGCTCAAGTTTATAGAGACCGAGACGGCAGAAAGCGCATCCTGTTTGCCATTTTTGGGTGAACTATCGCTTTAAACTTAAGTTTGTGGGCAAGACTTCCGGGTCATTATCCGCTAAAGGGGAATAATGAGATGAATATCGAAATTAAAATATTTAATTAATTCTAATTAAAAAAATGCATTAAAATAATATGGTAAGACACACCAATTTGCAATATCAAGCAGCAAAATGGGCTGTTTTGTACAGCTAAAAATAGCTGCGCACGGATGAGACAAAAGGCCAGACCGCACTCTAGGTGGATAATGACAACTATTGACAGCCAATCAAAGCTTGAGCATTTAAAGCGTTAGACAACATAACGTCTGGGTTACGAGGGTAACCCTCGTTCCCTGAAGGAGGGAACGGAGACGTTACATATGGGAACTCGCTTGAGAGTCCAATCATCTCTGAACCTTATTCAAAAGGCCAATGAAAATTGACGAGTGGCATTTGCATGCCAAGCCACGCCCCGTACATACGGGTATATAAGATGACGGCATGCAGCCAGTTATTCAGGTTTTTGCTGAGGAGCCGGATCGAGCCGGCGTCAGCGCGACGCTAGGGTCGTGGCAGGGGATGTAACGTCTCCGTTCCCTCCTTCAGGGAATGAGGGTTACCCTCGTAACCCAGACGTTCCCCTTCAGTCGTTTCACTACAACGTTACATATGGGAACAGACCCTATGGAACAGGCCACGACCCTGACGCCGCGTTATGCACAACCCCACGTGCTGACAGGAGGACGTGTCTGCAGATGGAAATTGTAACGTAACCATCCCAACGCCCTGAGGGCCAATAAGAGGGGCCCTACAGGGATGCCAGTTGTACTGAAGCAGGGGTTTGGGGGGCGGAGCACATGAATTCTTTACATGTGGAAAATGAAAATAATTCAATATATCCATAAAGCTTCTTAGGGATACACGAGGGAAACAGCGGTCTTCTCCGCTGGAATATTGAAAAATATAGCCACAACCTGACTACTCCGCATCTAGGCCTGACTGCGGGGCATGGAGGACCCAGGGTTCGCCGGAGGGAACATTCTGGGAAACGGTGCACGGATCCATGTGGGAATGGCGCAGCAAGCCAACACCAGCCGTTCTCCTGCTCACCTGAAGTCTTTATGTCAAGACACGGGAAGGATACGGCCTCTACGCGGAGGTTGTAGAACCTAGCGAAGGTATTAGGTGTCGCCCAGCCCGCAGCTCAACAGATATCTGCTAGTGAGGCGCCATGAGCCAACGCATAGGATGAGGCAACACTCCTAGTGGAGTGGGCACGAACACCTAAGGGGCATGGCTCTCCCTGATATAAATAAGACAGGAAGATGGCATCCACCACCCAATGGGCCAACCTCTGTTTGGAGACAGCATTCCCTTTCTGCTGACCTCCATAGCAGACAAAGAGCTGCTCAGTGCATCTGAAGTGCCGAGTACGGTCTACGTATATGCGCAGAGCACGAACAGGGCACAGCAGCGCAGAAGCTGGGTCTGCCTCCTCCGGGGGCAGAGCTTGCAGATTCACCACCTGATTGCGGAAGGGCGTGGTGGGAACCTTGGGCACATAACCGGGCCGGGGTCTCAGGATGACGTGAGAATCTCCGGGCCCGAACTCAAGGCACGTTTCACTGACAGAGAAGGCTTGTAGGTCCCCTACCCTCTTAAGTGACAGGAATTTCAGCTCAACTGACGCAAGTGGCTCGAATGGGGCTTCCCGTAGGCTGCAGAGGGTGACGGAGAGATCCCAAGAGGGTATGCGGTGCGGTCTGGGAGGATTAATCCTTCTCGCACCTCGCAGGAACCTCACGATGAGTTGGTGCTTACCCAGGGATGTTCCATCCACTGCATCGTGATACGCTGCAATTGCGGCAATATACACTTTGAGAGTCGAAGGGGACAGCCTGCACTCCAACTTCTCTTGCAGAAAGGAAAGCACTACTGCAATCGTGCATCTCTGTGGGTCCTCTCCTCGAGAGGAACACCAGTCAACGAACAGACCCCACCTCAGTGTGTAGGCGTGCCTCGTAGAGGGGGCTCGGGACTGAGTGATGGTATTTCTCACGGCCTGGGAAAGGCCGGCGAGGTCTGACGCGTCCCGTCCAGGAGCCAGACATGCAGGTTCCACCGGTCGGGGCGCGGGTGCCAAATTGTGCCCATCCCCTGAGAAAGAAGGTCCTTCCTCAAGGGGATCTTCCAGGGAGGGGCTGCCGCGAGGGAAATGAGTTCTGGAAACGAGATCCGGGTGGGCCAGTGTGGCGCAACCAGCAAGACCTTCTCCTCGTCCTCCCTGATCTTGCACAGGGTTTGTGCAAGGAGGCTCACTGGGGGAAAGGCGTACTGCATCCCTGGAGTGAGTGACGCCAGTGCGTCTCTGCTGAGGGAAAGCCTCGGTGAGGGAGTAAAAGAGCTGGAAATGGGAGGATTCGGGGGAGGCGAACAGATCTATCTGAGCCTGGCCGAAATGACTCCAAAATCAGCTGGACTGTCTCGGAGTGGAATCGCCATTCTCCAGGGTGGGTGGACTGCCGTGAGAGCTGATCTGCTGCACGGTTGAGTTCCCCTGGTATGTGAATGGCACGTAGCGATTTCAGCCACGTTTGACTCCAAAGGAGCAGACGGGGGAGGCGTGGGTGAGTTGTGACATGCGAGGAGAGTGGAGGCCGCCCTGGCGATTGATATACGCCACAGTCACAGTACTGTCGGTACGAACAAGCACGTGCTTCTGGCGCAACGTTGATCGAAAGCGAAGAAGGGCTAGAAGCACAGCCAACAACTCGAGGCAATTGATGTGCCACTGCAGTCGAGGTCCTGTCCAGGAGCCCGATGCTGCTTGCCCGTTGCACACAGCACCCCAACCCGTGGTGGAGGCATCCGTGTAGACCACGGTATGCCTGGACACCTGTCCCAGGGGCACTCCGGCCCGTATGAAGACAGGGTCTGACCACGGGCTGAACAGGCGGCGACACTGCGGGGAAACGCCAATCCGGAGTGTGCCACGGTGCCATGCCCGTCTCGGGACTCGGTCGTGTAACCAGCGCTGAAGCGGTCTCATATGAAGCAAGCTCAGCGGCATGACCGCGGCTGCAGCTGCCATATGCCCCAGGAGCCTCTGAAATGTTTTGAGAGGAACCGCTGTCTTGTGTCTGAATAAGTGACTGCGTGCGCTCGTTTGTGAGGCGGGCTGTCATGTTGACCGAGTCCAGCTCCACAACGAGAAAAGAGATCCTCTGCAATACCCCCGTGGGTCGACGGCGGTATTTGAATACACAGTGGCTCCCAGCACTCCACCGGGAGCGGGGGCGCCGATGTTGTCGTCCCCCGAAGAGCAATCTCTGTCACCTCTGGGTTGACCGCATCAGGGACGTTTCGCAGATCTTTTGCGAGTGTTTTTGGCCGGTCCCTGAGGCCTGGCATCATGGGCCTCAGCGGGTGTGAGAGCTGGTTTCTTGGGGGCTGCGGGGGGGGGGGCGCCCTCGGCAACGAGCAGGCGGAGGCAGGATGTGTTTGATGGCCTCCGTCTGCTTCTGTACTGCCGAGAACTGCTGGGCGAAGTCCTCGACAGTGTCACCGAATAGGCGAATAAGCATTGACGGCTTAACGACGTGCCTTGGGATGACGGGGGGAGCCGCCTTGCGAAATAACGGCGATTTTTCACCGTGACCATGGTCATGCGTTCGCAATGAACGCATGAACCATCCGTGAACGCTGCCTCAGCATGTTCTCAGCCCAAACATGTGAGGCAGTGTTCACGTTCGTCTTGGGAGGTGAGGAAACTGCCACATCCAGCAGCGCACGGCCGGAAAACCATTCTGAAAAGAACGTCTAGGGAGGAACCGCGGCACCACTGTGCACTCAGAGGGGGTTGCTCGCTGGAGAGCAGGAGGCTTGTTTTGGCCGTGAAAACGGCCGCCCGCAGGATCCCGCTGACAGCTGCCAAAACACTCTTTTAGATAAGCTCTTTTAGATGGGCAGCACGTCAGCGGGGAAGAGTAAAGCAGGAACGCCGTCGGTTTTTTTTTGTGTGTGTGTGTGTGTTGTAGGCTCGGGCAGAAAGAGGCTCCGAAGCAAAAATCTGAATGACTGGCTGCATGCCGCCATCTTATTTACCCGTATGTACGGGGCGTGGCTTGGCATGCAAATGCCACTCGCCAATTTTCATTGGCCTTTTGAATAAGGCTCAGAGATGATTGGACTCTCAAGCGAGTTCCCATATGTAACGTCGTAGTGAAACGACTGAAGGGGAACTGAAACGTATGCTTATGTAGTAAGCAAAACTTTATCATCTGCAGCACAGTTATCGTTCTTGGTGTGAACGCCAACAGGCTTTAACGGTGGATAGGGAAGCTGTGCTATTGCCTATATGCAAATAATTGGATGTAAGATTTTGCCTTCAGATGATACATCGGATAAAATATTAGTTTTTCATTGCGCTGATTGGATTGTTTTACCATCCCAGTTCAGTGTGACTAACTTAGTCGTCCTTCCCAGGAGCAATATGGTCTATTTTGTGAATTTCTATATGTGTCACTTTCAGCCACAGGTAAAAACCAGCTTCATTTGCGGTCGCACTCTTAGTCATATCTCCATAGCGACAGTTTGTGACCTCATAGTGCTTTGCTACTAAGTTATTACCAGATCACATCATCTGATTCCCATACTAGATATATGATCATAGAAATTGATATGTAGACAATAGAGGGAACCACAGTCGTGCTGCATTGAGACCAAGTGCTAACCTCATACACTATTGTAAATAAAAGTTCCAAAAGGGGGTTTTCGTAGTGATGCTATAGAAGAACCATTTTGGTTCCCTAAAGAATCTTTTACTGAAGAGTTCTTAAAAGAACAATTTAATAATCATGGATGTAAAAGGTTCTTCATGGAAGAACAAATGCTCGAGTTTTTACATATGCTTATTGAGTGTGCATAACCTATTGATGAAATATTGAGTTGAGATTACTACCTAAAATATATTTGCTAAAAATTCAGCTTTGATCACAGGAATCAATTAGAGTTTAAAATATATTCAAATAGAAAACAGTTATTTTACATTGTAAAAATATTTTAAAATTTTACTGTTTTTACTGTACTTTGGATTAAATAAATGCAGGGTTTGTGAGCGGAAGAGACTTCTTTAAACAACATTAAAAATCTTACTGTTCAAAAACGTTTGACTGGTAGTGTATATGTGATAGATATTTAAGTGTTCGTTAACCTAAAAGTTAAAACTGTCATGATTTCTTCATCCTCATGCCATTCCAAACCTGTTATATTATGCAGAATGTTAATTATTTATTTTATGTTTCACATGTGTGTTTAAGATCCAAGGAGTGATGAAGGATTACTGGTATACCCCTCTCTTTATCTTCATCATATTTTATGGAACTGGCCAGTCCGGGAACACGCAAACAGGTATCTAGCAAACACAGAACATTCCACCTAACATTAGTATATGCTCCTTGTTTAGATATTATATTTTTACAACCATAAAATAACGTTTCTAGAATGTTGCATGTTTTTTAAAATAACCTAGACAGTGCCTTGCGAAAGTATTCAAACCCATTCATTTTCACATTTTATGTTGCAGCCTTATGTTAAACTGCTTCAAATAACTTTTTTTCCCCACATCAATCTACACTCCATACACTATAATGACAAATCAAAAAACTTTGCAAATATATTAAAATTAAACTAGTGCTTTTTTTGTTTTTCCGCTTGAGAGATGAAGTCGGTGACACTGACTCGTCATCTCCGCAGTAGTGATAATCAGAGAATATTTGTCTTCTATTTAAATTAGTTCATTTCAAAGTAGGCATTTCACTCTATATAGATATATTTTTTAATGTCTGTGAGGCAAGTATACACAAAGTTTCGAAGTTTGCCACTCAAGTTTACAGAGATGGCAAAAAGTGCATCCTGTTTGCTTTAATTATTTTACAAAAGCACGTTTCATTGTTATTCTGGGTGCACACAGGTAAACAAACAGTCTTTGCAGATTTGAAAGATAACTTTTATCTGATTTGTGACAACTTTGCAAATATATTAAAAATAAAAAATAAAATAAAGTACATTTCATAAGTATTCATACCCTTAGCTGAAGCACCTTTACAGCAGTTTTTTTGGGTATGATGCAACAAGCTTTGCACATCTGCATTTGGCAATTATATGCCATTCTTCTCCTCACCTCTTCATCACTGTTAGCTTGGATCCATTGAGGTTTCTCTAGAAATTGACTGCGTTCAAACCCAGGCTCTGGGTGGGCCACTCAAGGACATTCACAGAGTTGTCACCTTCTGCCCAGTCTGAGGTTCTGAATGCTCTGGACTGGGTTTTCATTGAGGCTATCTCTATATTTTGCAGTCATTAGCTTTCCAACTACCCTTTTATTTTACGTTTGGCTTCCTTCAAACATGATGCATGGAACTGAGGTTCATCGGACCAGAGAATCTTGTTTCTCACAGTCTGAGAGTGCGAATTCCAAGTGTGTTTTCATGTGTCTTCATTGTGGAGAAGATTGAGTTAGGCCACACCGCCATAAAGCCCAGATTGGTGGAGTGTTGCAGTGATGTTTGTCCTTTTGTAAGTTTCTCCCATCTGCATATATGATCTTGGAGCTCAACTAGAGAGTCACCATCAGCTTCTTGGTCACCAGTCTAACCAAGTCTCTTCTCCATCAATTGCACAGTTTGGCCAGGAGGCCAGCTCTAGGAAGAGTCGTGGTTGTTCCAAACTTCTTCCATTATGGATAATGGAGGCTACATGTTGTGTGAACCTTCAAAGCAGCAGATTTTTTTGAACTCTTCCCCAGATCTGAGCTTTGACACAAGTCTGTTTCTGAGTTCTACAGGCAGTTTTTTCTTTTACCTCAGGGCTTGGTTTTTGCACTAATATGCATTTTCAGCTGTTAGGCCTTTTACTGAGGTATGTGCCTTTCCGAATCATAATAATTCAAATGAATTTGCCACAAGTAACTCCACTCAAAGTATAGTAACATCTACAAGCAATATGAATGCTCCTGAGCTAAATTTCAACTGCCCCAGAAAAGGGTATGAATACTTATGCAATGGAATGATTTAAGTTTTTTTTGCAAAATTGTTACAAATACTGTATGTGTTTTACTTAGTCATTATGGTGTATGGAATATTGATGTGGGGGAAAAAGTAATTTAAAGCAGTTTAACATAAGGCACCAACATAACAAACTGCGAAAAAATGAAGGAGTTTGAATACTTCCGCAAGGCTCTGTATATGGCAACCTAAAAAAAAAAAAAAACTCTATGCAACATTCCCTTACGGTTATTTCATACAGAATGTTTTCCAATAATTAATATTATGGGATCATTTTGCAATCTAAAACAACAGATCATTATATTTCCGTAAAGAAAGCTTTCCTAGCTAACCAAATTTAAACAAGTATATTTTGGGAATGTTCTAAAAACCAAGAACTAAAATTCCCAAAATGCTCTGAGAACCAATTAATGTGATGTTTGTGTCATGTTTATGATTTATGGCAATGCCTTTATGTCCATCTATTTTGTAGGAAACTTTTTGCCCATTTTGCAACCTTGTAAATCTTCAAAAACAAAACATATGTTTTCTAATCTCTTATGTGTGTCTTTTGATTTGACCAGGAACAGCAGGTCTGACCTGTGTGAGTGACTATGTGACAAACATTTCTTGTGTGTGGTGGAACTCTACAGATTTCTCCGGCCAGCAATGTGTGCTTGTGGGGAAAAGTGACACCAAAAGGTTTGAGGTTTTAGTTTCAAGTCCCAGGATGGACAATTTTAACACCGATTAACAAACCTTTTCAAATCTGAAATGGATTTAAATGTGTTTGTAGATCATGTGAACTGGTGCCACTGAGCAGTCAATCACATCCTAAGAGAAGTTGTTCTTTAACCTTTGGCATAGGTGTAAGTAGAAATGGATGAAATTTTAGTTAAATTACTATTCTATTTACTATTTTTAGTTTAATGACTATAGTTGATTAACATGTATTCTCTTCTTACATTCCCCTCTCTTTAACACAGAATTTTTTTTTCCTTAACAAAATCTGGTTGAATGTAACCTGTAACGGATCTGTCATCACTAACCTGTATTATCAGCCTAGCAGACACAGTAAGTGGAATTATTTCTGCTGTTAGTAGGCTGTAGATATGTTAGAAATGACAGGTAAATATATACTTGCACTCTGGCAAACTTTAAATGAACTTTATGCCATTGGAATGCATTATATATCTTATATAATACCTTATATAATGTGTAGAATTAAATGTGTTTATTACACATACCTACCCTTTTTTATACACTGTTGAAGTCAAAAGTTTACGTACACCTTGCAGAATCTGCAAAATGTTAATTATTTTACCAATATAAGAGGGATCATATAAAATGCATGTAATTTTTTATTTAGTACTGACCTGAATAAGCTATTTCACACTGAATTTATAAAAATGACCCTGTTCAAAATTTTACATGCACTTGATTCTTAATACTGTTTTTTAGTTGTTCATGAGTTCCTTGTTTTACCTAAACAGTTGAAAACACTGCTCTTCAGAAAAATCATTCAGGTCCCACAAATCCTTTGGTTTTTCAGCATTTTGTGTATTTGAACCCTTTCCAACAATGACTGTATGATTTTGAGATCCGTCTTTTCACACTGAGGACAACTGAGGGACCATTACAGAAGGTTCAAATGCTCACTGATGCTCCAGAAGAAAAACCAAATTTTATTTTATTTGAAGTAAATGTAACTTATTTTGTCTTCTGGGAAACATCTAAGTATTTTCAGTAGCTTCTGAAGGGTAGTACTAAATGAAAAAAAGAAGATATTCAGACAAAATAAGAAAAAAGTACTTTTTATTCTAGTACTCTTAATTATGTTCAAAAGTTTTCACCCCTGGCTATTAATGCATTGTTTTACCTTCTGGAGCATCAGTGAGCGTTTGAACCTTCTGTAATAGTTGCATATGAGTCCCTCAGTTGTCCTCAGCGTGAAAAGATGGATCTCAAAATCATACAGTCATTGTTGGAAAGGGTTCAAATACACAAAAATGCTGAATAACCAAAACATTTGCTGGATCTGAAGGATTTTTCTGAAGAACAGCGGACAGTTTAACTGTTCAGGACAAATAATCATGAATCATTCAGGTAACATCACAGTATTAAGAACTAAGTGTATGTAAACTTTTAAACTGGATGATTTTTTATAAATTTAACTATCATTTTCTCTCATGGACTATATGTAAATGTAGTTTATGTGAAATATCTTCTTCAGGTCAGTACTAAATAAAAAATTGCATGCATTTTGTATGATCCCTCTTATTTTGGTAAAATAATTAACATTTTGTAGATTCTGCAAGGTGTGTGTAAACTTTTGACTTCAGCTGTATATATTTGAAACTCGTGTCTTTGCTGTTGTTATATTTTAAATGCTTAAATGTTCTTCATGGTTGTTTTTATTTTATTTTTGTTTTTAAATGACAGTTAAGACCCAACCGCCAGATGAGCCCATTGTAAGAGGAGACAACGTAACCTTGAGTAAAGGGAGTAACTTTCCAAAAGGCATAGAATATTATGAATTTCAGCTGCAGTATAAAGCTGCACATACAAGCTGGAAGGTAAGCGAGTATTTGTTTGAATTCCACGTTTTCTTTAATATTTACCTAATTAGTTAATCAAATAAAACGTCATGCATTTAAATCTTCAGTAACCTGCTCAGATGTTGCATATTCATATTCATGCATATTTTTGCGCGCGTCTGTGCTGTAGACAGCAGAACATGGGCATGCCACTCATGAAGGTACATGGCAGCTGAACCATAATAAACTGACTGTAGGAGAAGAGTACCAGGCCAGGGCGCGTGTGAAGCCTGCTGAGCCCAAAGATAAAGGTTATTTTCAGGGGGAATGGAGTGACTGGAGTCCTACTGTGTCCTGGAGGTCTGAGATTGGAAAGCCACCAGGGGAACCAGGAAAACCAGAAGATGATGCATCTCCACCAGGTGCGGCCTCTTGTCAGCTTAGTAGTCAGAATATAATATAATGATCTTTGTCGGTGAGTTAAGATAATCAAATAATATAATTGATATAAATATAATATTGTTTCATGACAGCATTGTTTTTCTTTTTTCTTTAGCACCTGATTATATGCGTAATGTTCTGATCATTGGAATATCCATAATTACAGTTTTTGCTGTATTTCCTTGCTTGATCATCTATAAAGCAAAGAAAAGCAACCGGTGAGTATTAGATGTATACGTGATGTCTTGATGGCCCATCCTTTATTTAGTAACACCTCCTTGTTGACTTTTTTAGGTAGGGCACTATAAAATCCATTTTTTTAGCAACGGAAATACTGTGTTGTGTATTTGCAATTTTCTGCTAAATAGATTCTGTTAAATATTTTTTCTGGTAAATATTCCTTAAAAATAATGTTTTAATAATAATTTTATTAGTAGTAGTAGTAGTACTACTATCATTACATTAATTAATCTATTTCTGTCACAATTTCTTCAAGTTAAGCTGAACTTTTATTTTGACGGGTTGCTGCGAAGACCTTTATTGTTCTGTTTGTATATGATAAGATGGTAGTTTTGTTGTTTTCTCACAAGAAATGGTAAAATGCTCATGAAGTGACTCTCAGAGCAGTTCTAGAGATTACGTTCATGTGTTCACGTAGTCATATATTGAGACGGCAGAGGCTAAAAACAAGGCGAGTGCCACGTTCACTTCAATATGTGTGTAATAAATCAAATCTGCATACAGACATACAGGATTTATATTTAAATAGTAATTTTGTGGCTTAATATACACTGACACTAGACACAGTTTGTTTTAAGTGTACTGACTTACTTTTGATTTAAAAGTACACTTTTTTAAAACAACTTTTTTAAAACAAAGTTGCAAACAGGAGCAAAAAATAATGTATAACTTTTTAATTTGACCTCCTCAGGTAGATGAACAAAATTTTCTGAAGGCTAAAGCCTTGTTTTTGACCCTTCGTTGGAGAAGACAAAATATTTGACCTCCTTTTTTAAGACGTTCAAGTGCTAGTTTTTAGTCTATTTGTGGAAAGTGCTGTGTGGGCGTCTGTTTCCGTGTCAGTGTATACTCATTGGTGTTTGAACCTGATATCTGTGTTTGCTTGTCATCATTATCAAGCATCATTATATCTTTGCAGATCATTAAAATCAAAAAATCAACATGTTCCAGACCCCTCCAAATATTTCCAACCTCTTCACACTGTTCATGGCGGAAACTTCCGGGTGAGTTAAGCTGCATTTCCTGCATACGTACTATGCTAGTTTCCAAAGTGCTTGTGTTTACACTACCGTTCAAACATTTCAGGTCAGTAAGATTTTTTATGTTTTTGAAAAAAGCCTCAAGACTGCTTTTTTTTTTATCGAAGATACAGTAAAAATGGTAATATTTTGAAATATTATTAAAATAATTTTGTATTCCTGTGATGTAAAGCTGAATTTTCAGCATCATTTCTCATCAGAATCCATCACTAAACCATCAGAAATGATTCTAATATGCTGATTTGCTGTTCATTAAATATTTATTACTAGGCGTTCAATCGCGTAGCACTGAAACCCTATTGTAATGGATAGAATGGTCATGGATCAATGATCTCCACGTAAAACTGATTGTGCAGACCAAATCATAAGTCATAGAGACTTGAAACTTGGAGGCATGGTGGTACTCCCACCACCTACAACATGACAAAGGCTCACCCCAATCGGCCTGACAGGGCGCTGCTGAGATAAAAAGTACAAAATCGCCATGAAAAATGGCGCCAAAACATTCGGCACCACTTTTAGTAAAAGGCCTATAACTCCTGAATGGAATGAAATTTCTCATCCAAACTCCGAACACTTATGTAAGAGCTCAACCTGAGGACGTAGGACAAAAATCGCTGAGCTTGACCACTTGGTGGCGTTATAAAAAAACATCTGCACAACCATTTGTCCTATCAACATGAAAATCGGTGTGCACGGTGTTGGTCTGAAGTGTCTACAAGTGTCTACAAGGACATTTGCGTATCTCAAAAAACATGGCTGCCATTGGCCGTCGAAATTTGAGCACCTTTTAGACAAGGTTGAGATATATCTGTGAGATATAAACGCACAATTGCGAGTTATAAAGTCAGAATTGCTTGATATAAAGTCAGAATTGCGGGATATAAACTCACAATTCTGACTTTTTTTTTGCAATTGCGACTTTGTATCTCAGAATTCTAACTTTTATCTCGCAATTGCGAGTTTGTATCTCGCAATTCTGACTTAACTCGCAATTGCGGGTTTATATCACAATTCTGACATTTCTCAGAACTGTGAGTTTATATCACGGAATTCGGACCTTATAACTCACAATTGTGAGTTTATATCTCACAATTCTAAGAAAAAGTCAAAATTGTTAGATAACAAGTCGCAATAACCTTTAAAAAAAAATGTAATTCAGTGGCAGAAATAGGCTTCCACACTTTTTTCCAGATTTGTTGATGTTAAAAATGTATTTTAAAAAACTAAATACATTTATTTGAAACAGAAATGTTATAATTATATTATAAATGTCTTATATGTCACTTAATGCAATACAATGCATGCCGGATCAAATTTCTTTCAATAAACCATTTTGAACGGTAGTGTACACTGACATTGTGGTGTATTCACACCAGCACATTTGAGAATACTTCAGTGTGTAAGAACACTAATTACATTCTCAGGTTCACACATTTTTCTTCCTATGCAAAACCCATGCAAACTCTCTCACACACACCCATGTTTACAGATGTGGCCGAAACCTGCATTTCTTGCAAATGCCTACTCATATCTTCTTTCAGCAAGCCACAGAGCACACACACACTGACCACATGCATTTCCTCTTACCTGTCCACAGAAATGGCTGGGCTGTCAGAATACTGTTGGGCCATTCCTTACCCCTCAGTCATGTGACAATATCTCGCCTGTAGAGGTCTCGGATTTATGGGACGTGTCTTTGATGGATCCTGACGCTCAGATGTCTGCTGCCGCGCTCGTTCAGCCAAATCAGATGGACTCTGGACTGGAGAACAGCGGCACTAGTCATGCATCATCATCCGTTTTCTCCAACATGGGCTACTTCTATAGTAAATCCAATAACGGCTCTCTTTATCTCGAAACCTGCCCCGTGTACTTCACCTACCACCCTGAGGAAGGCACAAACTCCAATCTTTCATCGCCTGGGTCTTCATACGACTGTCTGCAAACCCCAAATTACCAGACGGAGCAGCCCATGAGCCCGGATTCAGGGTTAGAAATGCCTGGAGATGAGCATTTTGAGGACGACCAAGATGATGAAGATGGCAGTGGAGCGGAGAGATGTGCGGCAGAAGGACAAGCTCTGGTTTCCTTCATTATGTCGCTGTCACAGGGTTCCCACGATGCTGTTCGCCCAGCAGAGAGTTTCGCTCCGGTGGCCATCACCACACCTTGGTCTGAACCTGTGAGAGCACCTATCTGCGCTTTCACCTCTGAGCCTGCAGAGGCCGCCGTGGTCAGACCGTCCTCCATGATCGAGCCCTGCGGGAGTGGATATCTGACCCTGAAGGAGATGCAGAAATACAGCAACAAATCCATCTGAGATCAGGCCTTGTCCATCTATATCTAAAAAGGGGAGATCTGGGTGAAATAAAACTCAGGTTCGGTACTGACTGATACAGTACAGTTCAAATGTTTGGGGTCAGTAAATATTTTAATGTTTTTAAGTCTAATGCTCACCAGGGCTGCATTTATTTGATAAAAAATACAGTAAAATTAGTAATATTGTAAAATATTATTCAAATTTAAAAGAACTGTTTTCTATTTGAATATATTTTAAAATGCAATTTATTCCTGTGATGCAAAGCTCAATTTTTTAACATCATTACTCCAGTTTTCAGTGTCACATGATCCTTTAGAAACATTTTTGTTAATTTCAGTGTTGAAAATATAATATTTTAGTGAAAACACATGTTTTAAAGAAATGTATTTGAAATAGAAATACTTTAAAACATTATATATGTCTTTACTGTCACTTTTGATCAATTTAATGCATAAGAAAAACATACTGACCCCAAACTTTTGAATTGTAGTGTATCTTAAAGACTTGGCTTAAAAAAAAAGCTGTTGAACATTATGTAGGAAAAACAGTTAATCAATCATAACATCACACCAATTACATTGACCATTTGTGACAATATGCCCCACTCTATGGGGAAAAATTGTCACAGTGGGAACCTGCCATTAAATAGCCTTTTACAGGCTTTAATAAATTTGTAATATGAATAAGATTAGTGAAATTGAATGAAACCATTCAAAAAGAAGCAAATACATACAAGATAGTAATATACTATCATATCATACCATTGTTTGGAAAACTGAAAACATGTGACAACTTGCCCCGACACTTATGACATTTATACCTTGTTGTAGGGTAGAACTCACAAAATTGGTTCTAGTTTTAACAGCCGCTGCTATAGAAAACAAACATGTGTAATTTGTTAGGATAGAAGAATATTTAGCCAAGATACAACTATTTCAAAATCTGGAATTTGAGTGTGCCAAAAAATCTAAATATTGAGAAAAATCACCTTTAAAGTTGTCCAAATGAAGTTCTTAGCAATGTATATTACTAACCAAAAATTAAGTTTTGATATATTTACAGTAGGAAATTTTCAAGATCTTCAAGGAGCATGATCTTTACTTAATATCTTAATGATTTTTGGCATTAGACTGGTTTTGTGGTCCAGGGTCACATACGTATGTACTCCATCTTGTGACAATCTGCCCTGGTCTCCTTTAGACAGTTTATTTGCATTAATTCTGCATAACTGTATCATTACTGTATTCCATTTGAATGAATTACAGAGTATTAAAAAGGTTTAAGATCCACAATAGCTGCACTATAACGGCATTAAACTGTTATGTTTTAGATACCTTTGTACAGCGACATGATAAGCTAGATTTAAAGGCATGTTCTGGGTAGCTTTATTTGAATGTCAGTGCCACTGCAATAAGGACAATAAAGACACATTTACAGCTAAGACAACACGTTTTTGTATGAAAAGGATCAAGTTGAAATGATTGTCAGATGCTAAGTTTCTGAACCCAGAACATTCCTACAAAACAACTGTTACACTTTTGTTCAACACATATCAAGGAACCACGTTTGATTTTAGTATATCTTGTTTATGTTTGCTTTATCAGTTTAATAATGTTTAATTTAGCAAATGTTGACGCTGAATATACCGTATACAACTTGAATTGCAAGAGGTTACTGGCACCATTTCATAGTTTAATTGTGAAATATAATTGGCTGAAATAATTGAATTGTTCAAATCTCTAAATTGAACTTTTGTAACATTCAAAATCGAGCGCAAAGCATTTGCTTGATTTTTAGCTGCTATTAATGTTTATCTGACTGCTATGAACTTGGTACAAATGCTGCTTTTTAAATGTGAATTATTTGTTTAGAGATTCAGGGGGTCGTTTTTGCCTGCACGGCAATCCATGAATGCAGAAGCCTCAAGGTTCTTCCAGATAAAAATCTCTTGAGATATTACTACACTCCTATATAGGCTACTGATATCTGTGCATTTTTAAACGGTTTTAAAGCAACTGTAGGTAGTCTGGTGTATTTTTGCGACTTTAGCGCCCTCTACAGTTAGTTAAAAATCCATTTTTGTCATGCTGAACAACAATAATTACTGTACTTGCAATATTATAGGGAATATGTTTAGGTTTGGGGTAGGTGAAGACATTAATAAAACAGAATGTAATAGGTAGCACATTTAATTTATTGTTATTATAGGTTACAATTTTGCGTCACTTTCGACCACAGTTGTACAGTGTTGCCAAGTCTGTGGTTTTCCCACGGAATTGGGCTGCTTTAACACTGTTGCCATGGGTTGTTTTATGTGGTTTGAAGCGAACCCAATAACTTAATATTTAGCTCCTGGAATGCTAATTTTACCAGGGGAAATATGTATTTTACCCTCCAGAATGCAATTTTTACCAGGGGACCTCCCTCGAAATGCAATGGGGCTACTTTTGGACTAGTTTTAAGTAGCAATTGGGTAGGTTTTCTTGTGAAAACCTGGCAACCCTATAGTTGTATCCCTTCTACCCACAACTGTCCTTTTTGCAGAAGTTTGTACCTGCTCACCAAACCTAAATACTTCCAGAACAGACCTTCAAGTGTACAACCATAATAGTTTTAAAACTGATAATTTAAGGTTAAAAAAAGTTGCTTTAAGGACTTGCATTATTTGAGCATTTCTGGATTCCATTATAATGACGACTTCGCGTTTTTTCTAAACTAGTAAAATATGCATTTTTGTTTGAACAAAGAATGGTATTCATTTGGTACTTGTTGCAATTACTCAATACTTGTTTTATGTTTGTTACGTTTTTTATTGTAGTTATCCAATGTATTCTTGCATGTTTTTTTACAAAATAAAATAAATTCCTTAAAATATGACGGTGTGAGTGTCATGTTGTTTACACAAAAATCTTGTGTGTGTATATGTGTGTGTGTGAATGAGTAGAGTTATTGCAGGTAGTATGTGGTCTGACATTTATAAGTGCCAGCCCGTTTCCGTTCACCACTGAGGAGCGCAGCTTGTGTAACCAGACAAGTCAAGCTTATCTCCCCTGCGTGGCCTAAAAAATGAACTCAGTGAACCATAACAACATAGTTTATCTAGGGGAGGAGGAGTAAGAACATCATTAACAGCCATTTTGACTTGGTTATGTGGCTATGTGAGTTATGTTTAGGAGTATGTTGTTTATGATTCTTGCCACACCTTTTAGCATCCTGGACCTCATACAGTATAGGTGATGGTCCTGTCTGGTTTGACCATATTTGAGGAAATTTGGTCTAACTGTTGATTTTTCCACCAGGAGGCAGCAGTGAGCTCATGACAGAGGGATGAAGTAACCAGAGACATTATATCTGGGTGAAAACAAACTGCTTGTTATAACATGAATGGGATATATACTACTAGTCAAACGTTTTTGGACAATAAACGTTTTTTAAAAGAATTCTCTTCTGCTCACCAAGCCTGCATTTATTTGATTCTAAATACAGCAAGAGAAGTGATATTGTTAAATAGTTTTACTATTTAAAATAACTGCTTTTTATTTAAACACATTTAAAAATTTAATTTATTCCTGTGATCAAAGCTAATTTTTCAGCATCATTACTCCAGTCTTCAGTGTCACATGATCCTTTAGAAATCATACACTATACCATTCAAAAGTTAGGCGTCAGCATTTATTTATTTATTTATTTATTTTTAAATATTGATACAGTGCCCTCCACTAATATTGGCACCCTTTGTAAATATGAGCAAAGGTGACTGTGAAAATAAATCTGCGTTGTTTATCCTTTAGATCTTTCATTTGAGAAATTCACAAAATTCTAACCTTTCATTGAAGCAAAACGATCGAAGCTGGGGGGGAAATCTTATGAAAATAAATGTTTTTCTCTAGTTCACACTGGCCACTATTATTGGCACCCCTAGAGATTTGTCTAAGTAAAATATCTCTGAAGTATATTCACATTAATATTACAATTTTTTAGCACACCAGTGTGGCTAGGAGTATAAAACTGTCCAGCCATGACTTTCTGTTCCACAGGATTATAAATATGAGGAACACAAAAGCCAAATTCCCTTAATCATCCATCACAAGGAGTAAAACCAAAGAATGTAGTTCTGATGTGCAGAACAAGTTTGTTGATCTTCACAAAATAGAAAGTGGCTGTAAGAAAAGAGCTAAAGCATTGAAAATCCCCATTCCCACCATCAGGGCAATTATTAAGAAATTCCAATCAACTAAAGATGTTACAAATCTGCCTAGAAGAGGATGTGTGTCTATATCATCCTAATGCACAATAAGGAGGAGAGTTTGAGTGACCAAAGACTCTCCAAGGATCACAGCTGGAGAATTGCAGAGAATTGTTGAGTCTTGGGCTCAGAAAACCTAATATAAAATGATCAAACAGCCCCTATATCACAATGTTGTTCCAGAGGGTTTAAAAAAATCTTCTTTGCTCATCCAAAAACAAACTCCAGCATATTCACTTGTCAGACATGATTGGAACTTCAAACAGGACTGGCTTCTATGGTCAGATTAAACTAAAAATTAGCTTTTTGGCAGCTAACCCTCCAGATGGTTTTGGTGCAGACAGGGATGAAAAAGTACCCCATGCCCACGGTTAAAAATACTGCTGGGTCTTTAATGTTGTGGGCCTATTTTTCTGCTGGAGGTCCTGGACATCTTGTTTAGATACATGTCTTCATGGATTCTATCAAATACCAGCAGATAAAAATTCTAAACCTGACTGTCTCTGTTGGAAATCTTATAATGGGCCATGGTTGCATCTTCCAGCAGGACAATGATCCAAAACAAACATCAAAATCAACACAAAATTTGTCATTAAGCACAGAATGAAGCTTCTACCATGGCCATCCCAGTTCCCTGACCTGAAACCTGTATAGAAACTGAAGAGAAGAAGCACCAACATGAAGCTGGGAAGAGAGAGATTCTGTTTGAAGGAATGGTCTCTGATCTCTGGTCAGGTGTTCTCCAAACTCATTAGACATTGTTGGAGAAAACTCAGAACTGTTATCTTGGGAAGAGGACATTGCAATAATTGGGTGCTAATAATAGTGGCCAACGTGAAGTAGAGAAAAACATTTATTTCACAATGAGATTTCCCCTCCAGGTTCTATTGTTTTACTTCAGTGACAGGTTGGAATTTTGTGAATTTTTTGAATGAAAGATCAAAACGATAAATTATGCAGATTTATTTTTACATCCACCTTTGTTCATATTTACCAAGGGTGCCAATATTAGTGGAGGGCACTGTATTAATACTTTTATTTAGCAAGGATGCTTTAAATTGATCAAAAGTGATGATGAAAACATTTATAATGTTACAAAAGATCTCTATTTCAGATAAATGCTGTTCTTCTGAACTTTCTATTCATCAAAGAAACTTGAAAAAAATTCTACTCAGCTGTTTTCAACATAAAAATAAAACATGTTTTTGAGCAGCAAATCAGAATATTAGAATTATTTCTGAAGGATCATGTGACTGGAGTAATATTGTGAAAAATTCAGCTTTTAAATCACAGAAATAAATTACATCAAAATATTCTTTTGCTGTACTTTGGATTAAATAAATGCAGGCTTGGTGAGCAGAAGAGACGACTTTAAACAACATTAAAAACCTTACTGTTCAAAAACCTTTGACTGGCAGTATAATAGTAGGATTTGTCAAGAAAATCCATGTTTTTATTCATTGATGACGCATTAAATTGACCAAAAGTGACAGTAAACGCATTTATAATGCTATAAAAGATATCTATTTTACATAAATCCATGAAAGTATTACGCAGAACACCTGTTTCCAACAATGATAATAATAAATGTTAGCAGCAAATCAGCATATTAGAATGATTTCAGAAGGATGTGACACTGACTGGAGGAAAATGCAGCTGATTTATATATTAAAATAGCAAACAGTCGTTTGTAATTGTATTTCATTTAATGGAAAATAGCAGTACAAACATTGTGCCTAATATTTTTTTTGTGGTCAACAGAAGAAATGACACTGGGAATGGTTGAGGGTTTTTTTGCACATTAATAATACAAAAAATCAATAAAATTGTGTGAGATTTAGCATGGGTGGCTAATTTTCATAGCTCCAGGGCAGGTTGATGTTCAAAAGAAAAAAGTCAAACTACAGTGACTTTTTAATTCCAGTCACAGGTTCCTTTTAAGGCAAATGATGGGTGAACTATTCCTTTAATTTCTTAAATATTTGAACATTCCAGAAAGAAACACTTCGTAATAACGTTTTTCACAGATCCTGACGTTAATGAAGAAGAAGTATGCATGCAAAGCTGCAGAGAAGACTGTTGGATAACTATATTGAAAGGAAAATGAGGCAGCAGATGGAGAGGAATGCAGCACGGGTTGACTAGAGGACAAAATCAGCCTTTTGTCAATCAAAGGTCAATGACAGACCTTAATTTTCTTTCCATATGGAGAGAATGAGAAGATTACTATTGCATAAGTAACAGGAATTCAACCAAGTGACCCAGACAACTTAATGCGAAACAGATGAGTGTGTGAATTTCATAGGAGGGTGTGTTACATTTAATATTTACAGAACCTCCAAAGTCTTTCTTTTATTAGGCCTACACTAGTTTTTGTAAATGATCCATAGGCTATGTGCTTAAAACATAAAGACGTAAATGCATGGCTATCATTTTTTAACTTTATTATTAATGTTTACTCTTAAAGTACTCCATTCTCTTATTATTTTTAATCACATGTGATCGCCTTGCATCTTAGGTTACCTTAGAAAAAACGTTATTATTCTTCATTATATCCATTTTTCCTGAGTAACCGATGAGCTGCCATGATGGATTCTCTTCCGCTCTCGTGTTCCAGCCTCCTAGAAATCCTTGTTAAAAAGGGAAAAGTGGTCAACTGAATTAATTAAACAGATTTTTTTTTCAGTATAACTAAATATAAAAATATGCGCAGGGTTAAATGTTTTGTTGTTGGCTGCCACAGTAACAGCAATAGCTTAAGGAAATCTGTATATTACTTGATTTGCTTACCAGCAAATCTGTCCGTTTGTCCGGCGCTATGTGCCTTGCATAAACGACGACAAAAGAAAACAAACATGGCTTAAAGTGCTTAAGTTAAAACACTGTGTGTGAAATAATAAAATAATGTGTGCTTTTATCATTTTGTGCACAAAATCCCGCGAACCTCGTCTCGATCGGGAACTGTATGTGCACTCATCTGTTTTCAATGCAGCTAACCTCTAGTCACTTATGTCTCCCACTCATTAAACAATGACAGGTACGTTCCTGCAAATAGACGGTCATTGCAACACTGTTAAGTGATAAAACTGCAGCGCCATGTTTTTAAAACCATTTTCATAGGTTTAAGGTTATATTATCGGTTCGGAAAATACGTTAATTTAACTAGAAACACAGAGACCGGAAATGTAAAGCATGGTGCCGTCGGGCGAGACCGAATTAATTAAGATATTAGCCTAATATTTCACCTACCTGACCGGAAATGATAAAATGAACAAATACGAATGTTGTCAATATTCTTGCCCTGGAAATCCTGGTTCAGGTTGGCCAACCACAGACGCATGCCTTTTGTTCCTCAGACAGTTTTTTTAGATTAGATTAGATTAGATTCAACTTTATTGTCATTACACGTGTACAAGTACAAGGCAACGAAATGCAGTTTAGGTCTAACCAGGAGTGCAATAGCAGCAAGTGCAGGATATAGGTATAATTTATAAGTTATAAGTGCACTAATGGGAGATATGTACAGGGAGAAACTATGGAAATTATTTACAGATGAAAGTATTGTGGACATAATTTACAGGCGCTATTAACAAGTAGAATGTACAAATAGAGGAGCATAGTATGCAGGTTGTTGTTAACTATAATCAGGAATTGCAGATTGATACGAACATAATATACAGAATGACAGCTGATTACTAAAGCAGGAATTAACAAATAATAATTTACAAATGTATAGATACATATAAAAAATTTACAAAATGTATATGTGCAATGGAAATGTGCATTTACAAATGGATATGTACAGTGTAGTGTAACAGATTAAGTAGTGCAATGGTAATGGTGAGACTGTAGGGGTGTGTGGGGTGGGGGGGCAAAGGTGTCAGTGGGGGGCAGAGTTCAATAAGGAGACAGCTCTGGGAAAGAAGCTGTTCCTCACTCTGCTGGTTCTAGTCTTTGGGCATCTGAAGCGCCTGCCGGAAGGCAGGAGAGAAAACAGTTTGTGGGCGGGGTGAGAGGAATCCTTAAGAATACTGCGTGCTCGACGCAAACAGTGTTTCTTCTGAATGTCCTCAATGGATGGGAGTGGAGTCCCTATGATGCGTTGGGCAGTTTTCACCACCCGCTGCAGTGCCTTACGCTCCACAACAGAGCAGCTTCCGTACCAGACTGTGACACAGTTCGTAAGGATGCTTTCTATCGTGCAGCGATAGAAGTTCACCAGGATGGCTGAGGACAGCTGGTTCTTCTTAAGTGTTCTCAAGAAGAAGAGGCGCTGGTGAGCCTTCTTGACCAGGCTGGAGGTGTTGGTAGTCCAGGATAGGTCCTCTGAAATGTGGGTCCCCAGGAACTTAAAGGATGAAACAGACTCAACAGTCACCCCATTGATGTGGATGGGATCATGTGAGCCTCTTCTTCCCTTCCTGAAGTCCACAATGAGCTCCTTGGTTTTGGTGGTGTTAAGGAGCAGATTATTGTCTGTGCACCATGTGGCCAGGTGCTGAATCTCCTCCCTGTAGGCAGTCTCATCGTGGTTGCTGATGAGACCGATCACCGTAGTGTCGTCTGCGAACTTGATGGAGTTAGATCCATACACAGGCCTGCAGTCATGGGTGAAGAGGGAGTAGAGAAAGGGGCTCAGCACGCAGCCCTGTGGTACACCAGTGTTCAGTGTGATGATAGTGGAACAGATGTGACCTGATCTAACATGCTGAGGTCTGTCAGTCAGAAAATCCATAACCCAGTTGCAAAGTGAGGTGTTAACATCCAGATCTCTAAGTTTAGTGATTAACTTAGATGGTCTGACAGTGTTGAATGCTGAGCTGAAATCAACAAACAGCATTCGTGCATAAGTGTTTGTATTGTCCAGGTGTGTGAGTACAGAGTGCAGCGCTATGGAGACTGCATCATCTGTGCTCCTATTGCCACGGTAGGCAAACTGGTGTGGGTCCAGTGTGGATTGGAGGGAGCCCTTGAGGTGTGAGAGGACCAGTCGCTCGAAGCACTTCATAATGATGGGTGTGAGTGCTACAGGGCGGTAGTTGTTCAGGCATGTTGGGTTGGAGTGTTTCGGCACTGGCACAATGGAGGTGGATTTAAGACATGCTGGTACAGCTGCTTGGGCAAGGGACATGTTAAAAATGTCTGTGAATACCCCAGCGAGTTGCTCTGCACATGCCCTCAGTACGCGGCCAGGGATACCATCTGGTCCAGCAGCCTTGCGCGCGTTGATCCGACTCAGTCTGAAGAGGCAAGTGTGATGGGTGAGTGGTCGGTTGAGGTGGCAGTGTCTATATTGTCTAATATAAGTCATTAAGCTCGTTCAGGACGAAGACATTAGTGGCTGTGGGGGTGGAGTGGCTGGGTCTGTAATCGCTGATGGCCTGAATGCCCTGCCACATGCGAATTAGAAAAGTGCTCCTCTAGCTTAAGTTTGTAGCAGTGCTTGGCCTTTTTGACGCCCCTCTTCAGATTTGCCCTGGAAGTGCTGTAGGCCTGTGCATCACCTGATCTAAAGGCAGTGTTGCGTGCTTTCAGCAGGAGACGCACTTCTTGTTCATCCATGGTTTCTGATTTGGGTATGTGGTGATCTGTTTCTGGGTTGTAACACTGTCTATGGTGGTGTTGATGTAATCCAGAACAGAGGAAGTGTAGCTGTCAATGTCTGTGTGAGAGCCACAGGTGGCCTGAGAAGCAAACATACTCCAGTCTGTGTGTAGAAACCTGTCCTGGAGTGTGAAGTCTACCCCCGCTGGCCACACTTTGATGGTCTTCACTGATGGCTTCACACGGTTGATGAGGGGTGAGTATTTGGGGGTGAGGAACAAAGAAAGGTGGTCTGATTGTCCCAAGTGGGGGAGGGGGGTCACGGTATAAGCTTCAGCCATGTTTGTGTATACATGGTCTAAAGTTTTATTTCCTCTGGTGTGGCAGAAAACGTTTTGATGAAATTTGGGGAGTACTGTCTTTAAGTTTGAGTGATTAAAATCCCCCGCAACAATAAATGCAGCCTCCGGGTGAGCAGTTTGTTGTTTGCTGATGGCCGCATGAAGTTCGTTCATAGCAAGCTTGGCATCAGCATCGGGAGGAATGTAAGCAGCTGTTATTATGGTGGAGGTGAATTCCCGCGGCAGATAACACGGTCTACACTTAACCATGAGAAACTCTAGGTTAGCTGAGCAATATCTCCCAATAATAACAGAGTTTGTGCACCAAGCTTTGTTAACATTAATGCACAATCCTCCGCCTCTGGTCTTACCGGAGTCATCTGCCGTTCTGTCTGCCCGGAATGTGTGAAGCTCAGCTAGAGCAATAGCACTGTCCGATACATCACTGTTTAGCCATGTTTCAGTGAAGATCATGACATTGCAGTTCAAAAGTCTCTTGCTGTGTTTGATGCGGAGTCGAATCTCGTCCATTTTGTTCATCAGCGACCGTACATTAGCGAGGAAAATGCTGGGTAAGGAGAGCCAGTGTGGTGTTAGCTTTAGCTTAGCTCTAAGTCCTCCACGCTTCCCCGTCTTTGTTTACGGTCGTGAATGTACAAACCAATATCCAAAAGCTCCTGTTGGGTGTACGATGTGAAGGCTCGACTGTTCTGTACGAACAGACCCGAGATGAGCAAGTAAAATACTGCAAATTTGCAGAAACTGGAGAGACACTGAGCCTCGCGATGTGTACGCGCCGCCATCTCGGATCTTGAAAAAAAAAAAAAAAAACTCTTCACCTTGATCTCTTCACCTTTTGCACTCTTCACCTTGATTTGTTATAACTTGGCAGTCTATAGTATTCCAAAGGTTTTTCCTGGTCCAACCGATTAGTTCAGCCCAAAATTTGACAATAATTGGCCATATTCAGCAGTAATAAAAAGCTAAATATGTGAGTTTTGTTCGGTTCAGTGGCATTGTTTACATTCAGTACCAGCAATATGGCTGATTGATGAAGCGTCCAACAAATTTGTGTTTTTACAAAAGTGCATGGTGAAATTACTATTGAAACTACTATTACTACTGAAATTCCTTCGTGGCAGATGAACATCGGTCTCTGAAGACCAAAATCTGGGTTATTCACATAACAAGCCGCATCCTGTAAACTTGCGCGCAACAGGACATATTGAGTTTCTGTTTGAGCCTGCATATAAATGTTTATGTTCACAAATGTTGTGGGTTTTCACATTATTCACTCAGTTTTAAATGAGTAGAATAAATAGGAAAGTCTTTCTCAGCTGGCAGGCTCATTGTGTGTATGTTCAGGAATGGGATGGAAGAAAGACACTGAGGGTGAATGAGAAAGCAAGAAAGGGAGGGAGAGAAAGAGGGAGGGAGAAATAAGCTGACCAAGGATTTTTCCTTTACTCTTTCTCTATTTCTCTTCTCAGCTCACTGACCCAGCTGCAGCTGCAAACGCAACAAGTACTGTAAGTTTTGCTCTCTCACACACACACACACACACACACACACACACACACGCACTTACAATCACACCTGAAAGATCACATATATTGTGCTCTATTGACTTTTTATGAAGTAAAATGAGTTTAATCAACTTTTTTTTATAACCAAATTATACAGCCTCATTAAGATGATCTGTAAGTTACAGTGCTCAAATGTTTTTTTGCGAGCTAGTTAACATCTTGCTAGCAGATGGACAGCTGCCGAAACTGAGAGCATGTGCAAAGCGTTCCTGCTCTCTGCCATGGCTGAGATCCGCTGCTGATGTATCCCACACGATTGCACAGCATCTTTTACAGTTTTACAGTACAGTAATACAGGAAGACAGGCACAATGTGGTTATTTTGTTTTAGCATGCTTTGTTGCTGCAGGGTATTAAAATCAACAGGTGAGTTTGATTATTACACTAAAAATTAAAAGTTAAAACAGGGGTCTTTAAAGATTTTCAAGCCTTTTGGTATATAGAGCAATTGGCTATTACATACTGTACTAAAATGGTGATTGCATTGTAAACCTGGTTTAAAATAACATGCATATAGTACCACTTTCATGCAGTTGGATTATTTGCTATGATGCTGGCAAATTCTTTAAAATAGTCATTATTGATAAATTGAGTCATATACTTGTAATTTTGTATTGAATTTAAACATTTAGCCAAATTTTAGCTTACTGTAAAAAATCAGTTAACAATTAACTCATTTAAAATGCATTTTTAATACTGAATTCATTATTCAGCTAATTAACAACTGGTGGTTGTGGATCCATCCTCTGTGAAAACCCTTGGATTAGAGAGAGAGAGAGAGAGAGAGAGAGAGAGAGAGAGAGAGAGAGAGAGAGAGAGAGAGAGAGAGAGAGAGTGTGTGTGTGTGTGTGTGTGTGTGTGTGTGTGTGTGTGTGTGTGTGTGTGTGTGTGTGTGTGAAAGAGAGAGAGAGTGTGAGAGAGTTTTTCCACTGTCTTTGGTACATTGAAAACATGTCTATGTATGTCTGTCACTTGAACTTTTGCATTGGAATTGCCAGTATTGAAAGTTTTATGGCTAACCCCTTTTGATGTTACTTTTTATGGCAGTATTATCAAAAGCTTGACTTTTCTTATGGGTCTCAACATGTCAGACCCCGCAGCCTGTTATAGTCTGACGTAATACAGATCCTACCTGCAGAGCATAAAAATCCTCTAGCTCAAGCTAAAGTTCAGCACAAAGAGATGTTTGAGTTTCCATTGCAGATCTTCTCAGTTGTGCTGCTTATTTCCAAGTGAAAACGAAGCTGTCAATCACTTGAGTGTCTTCACTCAAGAACTCAGATTTGGTGCTGACATGTTCTCCATGTGCTTCTACTTCTCAGTTTGTATTTTGGCTTAGAATGGCTTGATGAACATGATTAAATGAATTTATAAGTAGATTTATGCTTTTGTTTCAGACATAAATTACAGTAAGATAGTTTCTTATGCATGGCCAAGCTGCATTTATTTGATCAAAAGTACAGTAAGAATTGTTCTATTATATTACTACAATTTAAAATAGCTGTTTTCTATTTTAATGTATTTTTAAATGTAATTTATTCCAATGATATTTTCAGCTTCATTACTTCAGTTTTAAGTGTCACATGATCCTTCAGAAATCATTTTAATATGCTAATTTACTGCTCAGGAAGCATTTCTTATTATTATCAATATTGAAAAAAGTTATGCTGCTCAATATTTTTGTGGAAACCATTTTTTCCCCCCAGAAACAGTGTTTACTACAAATACAAATGTTTTGTAACATTATAGATGCCTTTACTGTCACTTTTGATTAAATTAATGCATCCTTAATGAATAAAAGTATTTGGGTTTTTTTAATAGTAATGGTACCACACATTTTCAGTGTTAAAAACAAAACAAAAAAAATCTAATTTTCCACCCCTTTTTTTAACTTTTTTTTTTTAAACTTCAACTATCATTTTCCATTTTGCTTTTGAATGATGCCTCTTTCAATATTTGCTGGTCAAATGCATGTCTTCCACCCACAAGCAGTGATATTTTTAGGCTTTGCTTATTTGATGATTATATGACATTTTATATCCATTGATTTAAGCCATGATTTAAGGTCTGCTTGCAGCTTTTTTTAGCCAAGAACTCCTCACTTTGACAGGACGAAATGTTTGACCTAATGTGTGGTTGGACCCCAACGTCAGACAGACGTTGAATTTTGGTTGAGAATGAAGATTGGGTTGACGTCAGTATTTGATGTTAATTTGACTTTGATTTTGGTTATACAACATAAAAACAGCAAAATGTCAACGTCAGCGGACGTCGGTATTGGGCATCAAATTAGCAGTGATGTTAGACGTTAAACTGACATTGAATTTTGGTCAGCCAATGTGGCAACCGAACTGTAACCAAATATCAGTGTCTTATGAAATTGTGTGCCTGCTGGGTATGATTACTAATAGTATCTGCATATTAAGCTGGGACATAAAAAAGTATTATAACATCAGAAGATCTGAATTTGGAAGTGTTTTGAAGTGTCAGGAGGCTTATCAGATGAACTCTGGAAGATACAAGCTGGATTGTGTCGAGTGGAGAGACAGACTGAACTCTGTTGGTTTAGCTGTAGTCGTGTACAGGTTGGACTTGGACCAACAGAAACATCAATCTGTGTCCTCAAGGGGCCTACATTTGTCAGGCTGCATTTCACTCTCGGTATTACCCAGAAGCCCCTCGCTTTCTATTTTTCAGGATTGCACTAATCCAGTCTACTTTAAAAATCCCACTCATAAATACATAGGTGCTTACACACATTATCGCATTACTGAAAGAATAACAGTGTGTGGAAAGTTATTAAATTATACACTTTTTTCTTCCCGTAAGAGTGATTGCAGCCTCATCTGCGTCCAGCAATTTTTAGCAATACAAAGCTCGTTTTGCTGCTTAATATTGCAAAATGCCTTGTCTTACTATTGGCTTTACTTCTGTGTAAAGAAAAAGGTGGATAGGGTGCAGCTAAAAGTTGCATGAACGAAAGCCATTACTCTAATGAGGGTATATTTCTTTTTTTATCTCAGATCGCACAATGTTTGGGTCCCTCCTGCTTGCCTGTTTGTTTCTACATCTGGTAGTCTCCATACCTCAACCGTCCTGCCGTCGATGCTGTGACCACCTCCCACCACTAGATGACGCTGCGACCCCCAGAGAAGGCATGCCTGCAATGCCTGAGGTCCGCACATACATCAACATGACCATTCTCAAAGGTACCTGAAAGTCTTGAAAAAGTGCTTCACTTAACATGCCGAAAAGAAAAGAAAAGCTTGCATGTCGATCCCCAGTTTTTCGGAGTAAACCGTGAAAGCAGTTTATTGCACAATCAGCCATTTTTGGCCTAACCAAAAAGGTAGCCATCCAAGATGTAGATTAGTTTTTTTCTCTATCAGAACAGCATTACATCACTTTCTCACCAATGGATCCTCTACAGTGTACGGGTGCCGTCAGAATGAGAATCCAAACACCTGATAAAAACATCACAATAATCCACAAGTAATCCACACCACTCCAGTCCATCAATGAATGTATTGTGTTCTCCATGTAAAAAGACAAGTGTTTGTAAGAATGATTATTTTAGTAATCGGGTAATCTGCCATTTATTCATTTATTTTGACAATTAATTGAGTGATCTGATTTTTTTTTTTTTTTTTGGTGATAAAAATAGACGTAAACGAACAATAGACTTTAAAATGACTTAAAAGATGTAAATAATAGCGGTTTACAGCACAATCTAATCCTTGATTAAAAATAATTGACAAAATGATATGTTAAAATGATATGTTTAAATGAAAATGATAACTGTTTGTGTGGAGCAGCATTTACTGTGAACAGAGCTGTTCTGAGATGTATGGAAGCCCGTTTCTGCCACTGAATAAAAAATAAAAAAGGCTATTGCATCTTTACTTCACGCAATTCTGACTTTTTTCTCAGAATTGTGAGATAGAAAGTTAGAATTGTGTGATATAAACTCACAATTGTGAGTTATAAAGTCAGAATTGCAAGATATTAATATAAACTCACAATTCTATAAAAAAAGTCCGAATTGCCGGATGTAACCTTGCAATTGCGAGGAAAACGTCAAAATTGTGAGATGAAAAGTCGCAATTTCAAAAAAAAAGTCAGAATTGCAAAATAAAGTCGCATTTGCGAGAAAAAAGTCAGAATTGTGATATAAACTAGCAGTGGTGATAAAAAGGTCAGAATTGTGAGATAAAAAGTCACAATTGGGAGAAAAAAGTCAGAATTGTGTGATATAAACTCAGTTACGACTTTATATCTTGCAATTCTGACTTTATAACTTGCAATTGCCAATTTTTATATTGCAATTCAGAGAAAAAAAGTCAGAATTGTTAACTCGCGATTGCAAGAAAAACGTCAGAATTGTGTCATGTAAACCTGCAATAACAAGTTATAAAGTTATAAATTAAAGACTTATAACTCGCAATTTGCGACTTTTTGTAACGCAATTTTGAGGGAAAAAAGTCAGAATTACGTCATGTAAACTGGCAATTGTGAGAAAAAATTAAGAATTTTTAGTTGAAATGTTGCAATTGCAAGAAAAAAAGTCAGAATTATGAGTTGAAAAGTCGCAATTGGGAGAAAAAAAGTCAGAATTGTGATATAAACTCGTAATTGCGAAAAAAAGGTAGAATTGGGAGAAAAAAAAAGTCAGAATTGGGAGAAAAAAAGTCAGAATTATGAGTTAACTTTTTTTCTCACAATTCTAACTTTTTTATAAACAGAATTGTGATATAATTGCGAAAAAAGTTAGAATTGGGAGAAAAAAAAATCAAAATTATGAGTTGAAAAGTCGCAATTGGGAGAAAAAAGTCAGAATTGTGATATAAACTCGTAATTGCGAGAAAAAAAGTTAGAATTGTGAGAAAAAAAGTTAGAATTGTGATATAAACTCGTAATTGCGAGAAAAAAGTTAGAATTGTGAGAAAAAAAGTCAGAATTGTGATATAAACTCGTAATTGCGAGAAAAAAGTTAGAATTGTGAGAAAAAAAGTCAGAATTGTGATATAAACTCGTAATTGCGAGAAAAAAGTTAGAATTGTGAGAAAAAAAGTCAGAATTGTGATATAAACTCGTAATTGTGAGAAAAAAGTTAGAATTGTGAGAAAAAAAGTCAGAATTGTGATATAAACTCGTAATTGCGAGAAAAAAGTTAGAATTGTGAGAAAAAAAGTTAGAATTGTGATATAAACTCGTAATTGCGAGAAAAAAGTTAGAATTGTGATATAAACTAGCAGTGGTGAGAAAAAGGTCAGAAATGTGAGATAAAAAGTCACAATTGGGAGAAAAAAGTCAGAATTGCGTGATATAAACTCAGTTACGACATTATATCTTGCAATTCTGACTTTATAACTTGCAATTGCCAATTTTTATATTGCAATTCAGAGAAAAAAAGTCAGAATTGTGTCATGTTAACTCGCGATTGTAAGAAAAACGTCAGAATTGTGTCATGTAAACCTGCAATAACAAGTTATAAAGTTATAAGTTAAAGACTTATAACTCGCAATTTGCGACTTTTTATAACGCAATTTTGAGGGGAAAAAGTCAGAATTACTTCATGTAAAATGGCAATTGTGAGAAAAAATTAAGAATTTTTAGTTGAAAAGTTGCAATTGCAAGAAAAAAAGTCAGAATTATGAGTTGAAAAGTCGCAATTGGGAGAAAAAAAAGTCAGAATTGTGATATAAACTCGTAATTGCGAGAAAAAAGTTATAATTGTAAGAAAAAAGTCAGAATTGTGATATAGACTCGTAATTGCGAAAAAAAGTTAGAATTGTGAGAAAAAAGTCAGAATTGTGATATAAACTAGCAACGGTGAGAAAAAGGTCAGAATTGTGTGATATAAACTCAGTTACGACTTTATATCTTGCAATTCTGACTTTATAACTTGCAATTGCCAATTTTTGTATTGCAATTCAGAGAAAAAAAGTCAGAATTGTGTCATGTTAACTTGCGATTGCAAGAAAAAAGTCAGAATTGTGTCATGTTAACTTGCGATTGCAAGAAAAAAGTCAGAATTGTGTCATGTAAACCTGCAATAACAACTTATAAAGTTATAAGTTAAAGACTTATAACTCGCAATTTGCGACTTTTTATAACGCAATTTTGAGGGGAAAAAGTCAGAATTACGTAATGTAAACTGGCAATTGTGAGAAAAAAATTAAGAATTTTTAGTTGAAAAGTTGCAATTGCAAGAAAAAAAGTCAGAATTATGAGTTGAAAAGTCGCAATTGGGAGAAAAAAAGTCAGAATTGTGATATAAACTCGTAATTGCGAGAAAAAAGTTAGAATTGTAAGAAAAAAGTCAGAATTGTGATATAGACTCGTAATTGCGAAAAAAAGTTAGAATTGTGAGAAAAAGTCAGAATTGTGATATAAACTTGTAATTGCAAGAAAAAAGTTAGAATTGTGAGAAAAAAGTCAGAATTGTGATATAAACTAGCAACGGTGAGAAAAAGGTCAGAATTGTGTGATATAAACTCAGTTACGACTTTATATCTTGCAATTCTGACTTTATAACTTGCAATTGCCAATTTTTGTATTGCAATTCAGAGAAAAAAAGTCAGAATTGTGTCATGTTAACTCGCGATTGCAAGAAAAAAGTCAGAATTGTGTCATGTAAACCTGCAATAACAACTTATAAAGTTATAAGTTAAAGACTTATAACTCGCAATTTGCGACTTTTTATAACGCAATTTTGAGGGGAAAAAGTCAGAATTACGTCATGTAAACTGGCAATTGTGAGAAAAAAATTAAGAATTTTTAGTTGAAAAGTTGCAATTGCAAGAAAAAAAGTCAGAATTATGAGTTGAAAAGTCGCAATTGGGAGAAAAAAAGTCAGAATTGTGATATAAACTCGTAATTGCGAGAAAAAAGTTATAATTGTAAGAAAAAAGTCAGAATTGTGATATAGACTCGTAATTGCGAAAAAAAGTTAGAATTGTGAGAAAAAGTCAGAATTGTGATATAAACTTGTAATTGCGAGAAAAAAGTTAGAATTGTGAGAAAAAAGTCAGAATTGTGATATAAACTTGTAATTGCGAGAAAAAAGTTAGAATTGTGAGAAAAAAGTCAGAATTGTGATATAAACTCGTAATTGCGAGAAAAAAGTTAGAACTGTGAGAAACAAAAGTTAGAATTGTGATATAACAAAGTAATTGCAAGAAAAAAGTTAGAATTGTGAGATAAAACGGTCACAATTGGGAGAAAACAAGTCAGAATTATGAGTTGAAAAGTCGCAATTGGGAGAAAAAAGTCAGAATTGTGATATAAACTCGTAATTACGAGAAAAAAGTTAGAATTGTGTGAAAAAAAGTCAGAATTGTGATATAAACTCGTAATTGAGAAAAAAAAGTTAGAATTGTGAGAAAAAAAGTTAGAATTGTGATATAAACTTGTAATTGAGAAAAAAAAGTTAGAATTGTGAGAAAAAAAGTTAGAATTGTGAGAAAAAAAGTCAGAATTGTGATATAAACTCGTAATTGAGAAAAAAAAGTTAGAATTGTGAGAAAAAAAGTTAGAATTGCGATATAAACTCATAATTGCGAGTAATTGCAGAGCCAGAGCGTCATGCTGTCTCTGCAGGAGGGCGATGAGGTCTGGATCCGTCTGTACAAACGTGAACGTGAGAATGCCATCTACAGTGACGATGTGGACATTTACATCACCTTTAATGGATACCTCATTAAGCCAGAAACTGAGTGAGACCAGAAACAGCGGTCGGAAGGACTGAAAGGGATGAAGTTTGAAACATGAAGTTTGATAATGTGCCAAAATTCTTTATAACTCGCTATTGCAAGATATATTGCATTTCTTAGAAACAAATTTATCATTAAGACAGATATAACTAACAGATATATAACAGATATAAAACCATTGCTTCCAGTCCTCTCTACATAATATCACTTTCTCCAGTGAAAAAGTTGTCTTGTCTGAATCAGGTGAGAAATATGCAGAGATCAAGCACTGTTAGCAAGAAAACACATTAAAATAAAATGAATAAACACAGATTTTTGCTTCACAAAATAATGTTAATTGATGAACTGGAGTGTTGTGAATTACTTGTGAATTATTGTGATGGTTTTAACAGCTGTTTGGACTTTCATTCTCATTGGCATCCATTACTGCAGAGGATACAGTGGTGAGCATGTGATGCAATGCTAAATTTCTCCAAATCTGTTCCGATGAAGAAAAAAGCTCTTTTACATCATAGATGGCCTGAGAATTAATACATTTTGTACATGATGTTTCAGAGTCAAATAACATCAGCACAAGTTTTAGCGAATACTGAACATCTCATTGTAGCCAAAATTTTGACCCTAGTGATTCTTTTTGGATTTCAGTTTTTCCAGTTTCCCAATCTATTGCTTGTCTGGGCCAAGTGCTGTGGGATATTGGTTCTAAACCGCAAACGAAGCATAAATGTAATTCAGCTGGGAACTAAGGCGTTCATTGGACTGAATGATGTGAATTTGTGTTTTCAGCTGCTTTCTTTCCCTCTGTGAGCCTCAGTTAACCTCTCTTGGCTCAGAAATAGCTGCTCCACTGGAGGCCTACTTGGTGGACAGGAAGTGACAAGCCTGGCAGGAAAGGTGCTGATGTGGCGGGAACCACATGAGAGTTGTTTTATGTGTCTGTGCATGCACATATGTGCATGTGTTTGTTGCATATATGGGAATGAAGCCCGCAGGAAGACTGTGTTCTGTGGAAATTTTGAGCTGAGGTCACAATTAGAGCCAAAATTATATGTTGACAAAAGACAAAGAAGTTTCTTTGACAAAAAAACTTCTAGTGCTTTTTCCTTCTGCATCTTTCTCACAGATTGTTGTCTGTTTTTAAGGTGACAAAGGTGACCGTGGAGAAAGGGGAACTCCTGGGAAGCCTGGGATTGAGGGTTCCCCGGGACCACAGGGGTCTGAAGGCCCCAAAGGAGATAAGGGACAAGCCGGAGCTCCAGGTGACGCCTGCAAGTCCCAGCATTCTGCTTTCTCAGTGGGCCGACGGAAGTCCCTTCACAGCGTTGACAACTACCAGGCCCTGGTCTTTGACACCATCTTCGTGAACTCCCCCGAACACTTCGACATGTTTGCTGGGAAATACCGTTGCCAAATCCCAGGAATCTACTTCTTCAATGTGAACATCCACACGTGGAACTTCAAGGAGACCTATCTGCACATCATGCACAACGACAGCGAGAAGGCCATCGTTTACGCTCAGCCCAGCGACCGCTCCATCATGCAGAGCCAGAGCGTCATGCTGTCTCTGCAGGAGGGCGATGAGGTCTGGATCCGTCTGTACAAACGTGAACGTGAGAATGCCATCTACAGTGACGATGTGGACATTTACATCACCTTTAATGGATACCTCATTAAGCCAGAAACTGAGTGAGACCAGAAACAGCGGTCGGAAGGACTGAAAGGGATGATTATGGACATGAAGTTTGATAATGTGCCAAAATTCTTGACCAGTGGAGCAGCTGTAAAAAAACTGAAAAGCATCCAAACGTTTCATATTAGATTTCTGCAGTCCAAATTGAATTCCTCATGCAGAGAAAGTGTCTTTTTCTACTTCAGTGTGGAGTCTCTTATAAAGAGAACTGGCAAAGTTGAGGTCACATTAGTGAAATTTTATTTCACATTAGAGACATTATTTGTGCTAAAAAGGTTCCCAGCTAATGCCTTCTACAGACTGTCCAATTTCAGCAATCTTAAAAGATCATAACAAATCATACTGTGCGACATGGATCTAATAAAACATAAAATCATCAGTATGCGCTACTGGTAAACAAATAGAGCAAAATAAATTGTTAAACTCATTCTTTGTGTTTAGGCTTTAGCACCATGTCGCATTGATCAATATGTCATGTGATGCTGATTTTTTTATTGGCTAGTCAGCAGACATACAGTTGAGGTCAAAAGTTTACAGAATCTGCAAAATGTTCACAATTTTACCAAAATAAGAGGGATCATACAAAATGCATGTTATTTTTTATTTAGTACTGACATGAATAAGATATTTTACATAAAATTTGTTTACATATAGACCACAAGAGAAAATAATAGTCGAATTTATAAAAAATACAAAAGTTTACATACACTTGATTTTTTATTCTGTGTTGTTACCTGAATGATCCACAGCTGTGTTTTTTTGTTGTTGTTGTTGTTTGTTTGTTGTTGTTGTTGTTGTTTGGTAATAGTTGTTCATGAGTCCATTGTTTGTCCTGAACAGTTAAACTGCCTGCTGTTCTTCAGAAAAATCCTACAGGTCTCACAAATTATTATAATATAATAGTTGCATATGAGTCCCTCAGTTGTCCTCAGTGTGAAAAGATTCCATCTTTTCCATCTTTTTCCATCTCAAAATCATACAGTCATTGTTGGAAAGGGTTCAAATGCACAAAAATGCTGAAGAACCACAGATTTTGTGGGACCTGAAGGACTTTTCTGAAGAACAGCGGGCAGTTTAACTGTTCAGGACAAACAAGGGACTTATGAACAACTGTCACTAAACAAAAAACAGCTGTGGATCATTCAGGTAACAACACAGTATTAAGAATCAAGGGTATGTAAACTTTTGAACAGGGTCATTTTTATGAACTCAACTATTATTTACACTTGTGGACTATATGTAAACAACTTATGTGAAATATCTTATTCAGGTCAGTACTAAATAAAAGCTAACATGCATTTTGTATGATCCCTTCTTATTTTGGTAAAATAATTAACATTTCACAGATTCTGCAAGGTGTATGTAAACTTCTGACTCCAAACACACTAAGAGATGGTCAGACACTGTCTAAACATTTTTGGCAGGCTATCTTGGTCGCAAGACCGTGACAACGTCACGACAACACTCCACTTTTTTTTGGAAATAGGCTCATTCTCCAACTCCCCCGAGTTAATAAGTTGAGTTTTACTGTTTTGAAATCCACCGTTCTCCTGTTCTGGCGATATCACTTTTAGCATAGCTTAGCATAGATCATTGAATCCTATTAGACCAATAGCATCGTCTTCAAAAATGACCAACGAGTTTCGATATTTGTCCTATTTAAAACTTCTGTAATTCTGCGTGATATCACTGCGCCTGCTTCGGCCATGTTACGGCAGCAAACTTCCTTGACTATTACGCCGGAATGGAAGTGTAGTTCGTAAACTTAACGGCCTAGAAAATCGCATCTTTACATTTTCCGCCGGTCTTAGTACACGATATAACTACAGAAGAGTCAAGTTTTAAACAGAACAAATATCTAAACTTGTTGGTCATTTTTGAACGTGATGCTATTGGTCTAATAGGATTCAATGATCTATGCTAAGCTATGCTAAAAGTGATATCGCCAGAACAGGAGAACGGCTGAGTGGATTTCAAAACGGTAAAACTCAACTTATTAACTCGGGGGGAGTTGGAGAATGAGCCTATTTCCAAAAAAAAGTGGAATGTTCCTTTAAGAGTGTACAAAGTAACACATCTGTAGCAATATTGTGAAAGTGAATAGCACATAACATGCAAAATACTGGTATAAACATAGATATCTATTGGTACAATATTTTCAAAAGCGTTTTCAAATGTATCCACTTTGGAGAGCATTCTAAAAAAGCTCAGTTTTCATTCACAAGTTTGAAAACGCATTTTTTTTCTCTCCGTTTTGGCCTTCTGTCCACACTGAGACAGCATTTTTGTAAAGGAAAATGGAGCTTTTTTGAAAATGCTCTCTGAAGTGAATTAATTTGAAAACGTCGTCTCAGTGTGGACGGAATGCAAAACGGAGAGAAAAAGATACATTTTCAAACAAAAACGTATTAGTGTGGACCAGGCTTAATAGGGATTTTAGCAGAACATTTTAAAACAGTTTTGTTAACTGGGTCCATTGTCCGTAGTGCAGAGATTTATGAAGCGCAGCTCATACAGAAGACACTTTCACACCTAGCAGTTTTCTTTTGGTTATTGCTGCGAATTCGTATAAGGGTCTTGAACGTGACTGAAATCTGCGTGGTGAGGTTTTTCGCCCTCTCGCGAAACTCCCGAACGCACGGATTCATTGTAATGACTGGATTTCGCGCACAAAGAGAAACGGTAGATATGACCGCATCTAACAGAATCCAAAATGAATTCCAGTGGTTCCTAACTGATGGATCAGGTGTAATTTTATGTGCCGTGGTAGAAGATAGTCAAATGTGCTCAGGTTGGTTGAGGTTTTATAATATAAAAAATAAAAACAATGAAGGACCATATGCAAAGCAAAAGAAAATGTGTCTACAGATTACAGCAGATTTTTTGGTGCTGACCATGCTGTTGAAAAACTAAACTGATTAACGAAAATGTTTGACGGACATTTCTGAAACTGTTGGATGATAAACAGTTCTGATCTCCAGATTTGAAGCAAAAACATCTGAGAACCACTGATGTAGCCCAGAGCTTTAGGCTTTTTCAAATCAGGCAGGGTCTTCTGAAAATCCATCAACAGCATCTGGGAAATGGTAGCTGGTTTATGTTGGTTGATAGGATGTTTACATGGCGTGACTGACTACTTGAACCTGCTGCTGGTCCCTTCAGACCTTAACAGGCAACTGGAGTCATAACAAACCAAGTTTACATTAAAGCACATGGTTGCTAGGGTGTTCTGGATGGTTTTTAGTGGATTGCTATGTTGTTGCTACGATTTTGAAGGTTGCTAGGTCATTGCTTACTAGCCCAAGTTATAGATATAGATAATATGGTCTTTGTTTAATAACATTTATTGTCTGCAGAATGAAAATCAGAAGTCTGGTCAGTGGTTTTGAAGGGAAAAAAGCCTCCATTTCAAAGCCATCATTTCAAAAGTTTGAGGTCAGTATGATTTTCAAAATGTTCAAAACGTCTCTTATGCTCACCAAGGCTGCATTTATTTAATCAAAAGTACAGTCATGTAAAATATTATTACAATTTTAAATACTTTTCTATTTTTATATATTTTAAAATGTAATTTATTCCTGTAATGCCAAACTCCAGGATTAGGTGTCACATGATCCTTCAGAAATCATTCTAATATGCTGATTTGCTGTTCAAGAAACATTTATTATTATTATCAATGTTGAAAATGTTCCTGCTAATTGTTTTTTGTCATAATTCTTTGAATAGAAAATTTAAAAACTTTGGTCATTTTAAAGTATCCCTGCTGAATTAAAAGTATTAATTTCTGTAAATCCTATTGACCTCAAATTTAAATGGTAATCTGGTTTAACAAAATCTCATCGAAATCAGCCATTTGTCGGTTTTAAATGGGTCAGGTCCTGAGAAAGTCTGTGTTGAGTCTGTGTGGTTGTATCTGGCTCTGTTTATTGGGGGGAGGGGGCTTTTTGTTGCTGTTAAACAGGATGTGTGTGGCTTTCCTTTTTCAGTAGCAAGAATCCACTTGAGAGACTCGCATGATAGAAATATAAAGAGGGAGAGCGAGATTAAATGTTCTGAAACCACAAGACACCAATCTCTGCCCCAATCAGAGACATAAAAGAGTTTAATAAAAGCTGGCAGATGTTTATATATATAATATATATATATATATATATACATATATATATAAACCAATTCAGTCTGGACTGCAGAAGCTGGATCTCAGGAACGTTGAGATTCTAAAATATTAACAAGAAATGGTGCTAAGGAAAAAAAAATCAATCTGGTTGCATTGTCACCAAGAAATCAGTTGCTAAAAATGATTTGTAGTTTGATCACATAAGGTGCTATTGGTTACATACTTGACAGTCATTTTAAAAGGTTTTGGTTTGTATATTAAGATAATGTACTGTACTGATGTCTAGCATTTCGTTGATTATTTTAAATGCCACAATAAAGGTTTCATTTCACTGATGTCATTTTGAATAATTGATGAACGGAATCTCAATTTTCTTGCAACTTTGCTCCTTATAAATGAATTTTTTTTTCTTTCTTCAGTCAAAAAGAAAGTCAGGTTTTTGAGGAAAACTTTCCAGGTTTTTTCTCCATGTACACTTTAAAAAATAAACGTGCTTTTAAAGGCATCTTTACAGCCATTTTTGGTTCCACAAAAAACAATTCAGTCAAAAGTTATTTAAAGAACCACCTCTTTCTTACCTTTTTATAATCTAAGAATAAGAATGGTAAAGGTTCTTTATGGAACTATTTAGACAAAAAAGGTTCTTCTATGGCATTGCGAAGCATCTTTATTTGTAAGAGTGTAGTGGACTTCAATGGGGATCAATAGGCTGAAGGTCCCAATTGCAATTTCAGTGCAGCTTCAAAGGGCTCTACACGAGCCAAGCCGAGGCATAACGGTCTTATCTAATGAAAGTATTGGCATTTTCTTCAAAAAAATGTAAATTTATATACTTTTTAACCACAAATGCTTGTTTTGCACTAGCTGGACATGCATTACTTAGTCAAATGCCCAATAAAGGTAGAACAACGATGTTGGACAATGTGAAGTTGGAGGAGAAAATGAGATGTGACCTTTCCAATGTGATTATGTAATGTGTGAAGATGCATGGTTAAAAAGTCTATAAATCTTTGTTTTTTTTTCTGAAGAAAACAACAGATAATTTTGCTAGATAAGACCCTTATTCCTTGGTTGGCAACGTGTAGAGCCTTTTGAAGCTGCATTGAAACTGCAATTTGGACCTTCAACCCGTTGATCCTCATTGAACTCTGCTATATGGAGAAAAAACCTAGGATGTTTTCCTCAAAATCCTTTAATATTTTTGAAAAGAAAAGAAATCTTGGATGACATGGGGGTGAGAAAAAATATCTGGGAATTTTTTATTCTGGAAGTGAACTAATCCTTTATTTCTTTCAACCTGGTTCAATGTGATATCTGCCACTGAACTAGTTTTTTTTATTGCACAAATAGAGAGAAATGGTTGTGTTCTGACACCCCCTAGTGGTGAGAGGGAAAATGCATTTCATTATAATCACAGCAATACAGATTAGATCATATTGGTCTTTTATATAGAACAGATGACTTACAAAAGAGAAAAACCTGATTTTATTTCTCCCAATAAATACAAATCCATAAAAATTCAAAAATTACTTCTTACATGAATCATTTGTGAAAGCAACTACAAATCTCTCTGAAAAAACATTTGAAACATACAAGAGTAATCAACATTGAGTAAAATCATCCACATTTTTACATTCCCGTGAGACCTCACACAAAAATCTGAAATATCAGTAATTGCACAGCAATCATTAATAATAAAACAACAGTTGGCAAAATCCAGTGTGCTAACATGTGACTGATGAAAAATCTGATAAAAACAGCCCTTGATGCATTAGATCGTAAAAGAAGCATTTGACCATTATTCTACTGTACAGATCTAGGTTCTAATTTCTCTAAAGGAAGTGCAATAGTTTAAAATGTTGGCCCTCCGAGTGCATATTTCTCACATGAGTTTGTTTTTATATTGGAACAAATTTGGAGCAATTTAGCATTACATAATTTGCTTACCAATGGATCCTCTGCAGTGAATGGGTGCCGTCAGAATAAGAGTCCAAACAGCTGATAAATCATCACAATAATCCACACTATTCCAGTCCATCAGTTAACATCTTGTAAAGAGATGCATGTTTGCAAGAGAAAAAAAAAATATTAGGGCATTTTTAACTTTTTTTTAAACTGCTTCTGGTCAAAATATACAGATCCTTTACGCATAATATTCCTTTTCCAGTAAAAAAGTAATATTGTCTGAATCAGGAGAGAAACATGCATAGATCAAGCACTGTTTACAAGCAAAAACAGTTTTAAACAAATATAAAGGTTGATTTTGACTGGACGTTTTCACTGGAGGAAACTATTATTGATTACGGACAGATTTTTTATTATAAACATGCAGTATTTTAATTTAAAAGACTATAATTGTTTGACTGGATGACTTGTGGATTGTGATTTTATCAGCTGTTTGGACTCTCGTTCTGATGGTACCCATTCACTGCAGAGGATCCTTCCAAGTAATGCAAATTAGGTAAATTTGTGCTAACTATTCCTTTAAAAATGCATTCAGAGTGTACAGAATTAAGGAAAATGACTCTGCACTCTTTAGTCCTTTCTAAACACTGGCATAAGTCTTTGATTCTCATAAGCAGCATCTAAACAGGTTACAAGGTTGCATCTCTGCCATGTAGGAAGGGGGGCAGGGGGGCGGGGGGGGGTGGGGGAGACAAAGCAGCTCAGATTTGATTTCGGCTCTCGGCCCCTGTGAGGGTCTCGGATGAACAGATGCACTGTTGCCCTCTGGTCCCATAGAAAGCAACCACCCACCTTCTGAGTGACTCGTGGGACAATTCAGCATTATGTCTAAACCTCGTAAACCTAGCAAGGTTTCTACCTGAGATGGACGCAAAACTAAGCAGGATGATATAAGCAAGAGTGCTGATGCTATAATATCACAGCCGGGACAATTTGGTGCAACAGTAGGATTCTGTATTTTTATATAATGTTAATAAACCAGAAGTTTAATTAACAGCAAGAAAATTAACAGCAGTTACAATTAAAATGGCACATATAGGCATACTCAGAATATTAAGACCCTGTTTACACTAGTGCTTTTTCGTTTATGAAAACGATCCTTGTCTACACTGGCGTTCTCACTGCGTTTCAGAAACGTTCACGATCTTCGTCCACACTACACAAGCGAAAACGATTCATAATCACGACATTGCCTAATGAAATCAAATACACATACGATTAGGACAATGGCTGTGCTGTGATTTCGGCTATACTTAAATGTAAAACAGAGTTAGAAGCAACAGAATATCTTTTTTTTTTTTATCTGAAAGTGGTGCTCCGCTGCCGCTCACTAAACAGAGCTGACGCAGATAGAGACAAGAAAGAGAGAAAGAGAGCGCGTGCGCGCGCGCTGGGAAAGCACGACCTCGCGCAGCAGTACCAGAGACCAAGCTTGAACTTTCAAACGCAGCGAAATGCGAAAATATTTCGCACGGGCTTGCGTTTCCGGTCTAACGCATTCGCATGCGTATGAATGGAAGTCAATGGAACGTAAAGTGTGACCGCGCCTTTAGAAACTAAATAAGGTTTGTCCAAGAAGTCGCTAGATTTGTCACTAGGTGCTAAAAAGTTGGGAAAACTCTCGCTAAATTGGCATTTGATTAGGGTTACAGCTAAACTCTGCAGGAAAATGGATCTTGTGGGCCAGATTTGAGGATCCCTGTACCAGTGTAAACGCAGCCTAAGGCACAGAGGAAACTTGTAGATTAAATATGAATAAAGCTAATATTACAGTAGTTTACACTAGTGAGTTTTTGTTTAAAAATTGAGTTTTAAAAAGTGAAACGATCCCCGTCTAAACTGGTGTTTTCAACGCATTTCAAAAACTATCTCAGTCCACACTAAACAAAGCACATGACCATTCATAGTGAGCATGATGTTATTGTTTACATGCTTTTCAAAAGTCTGTTTTTTAGCCTTTTACACTGAAAGGCAACTGCAGCATTTTCAAACTAAAATGGGGCCTGCAGCGTTTTTTAGTAGTTTTCGAGGGTTATGCGTTTTAAAATGAAAACGCACTAGTGTAAACATTTAAAAAAACTGTCAAAGTTACAAGATGACAAATTCAAGCTCAACAGACTGATGCAACACGGCACTGTGCATTTACATTTACTTGTGCATTTGCGTTTTAAAATGCATAACTTTTTGTACGGTTACGTCTAACGTTTACACTACTCTGGTGTTTTTGACCCTCAAAAACTGACTTTTGAAAACAATAAAGACCCCATTTTAGTTTGAAAACTCTGGGGTTGCGCAAATCATTGTGAAACCGTTGTCGTGTATACGTGAAACTTTTTAAAAACGCAAGGGAAAAACATTTCCATTATTGACTACTATTGTTGTGTATATTATTGACCATTATTGTTGTGTAAACGTAGCCTAAAACATGGTCTGCAGCATTTATAAAAGTCCATGTTTTTGAGGGTTTTGAAAACGATGCAGACCCCATTTTAGTTTGAAAACTCTGGGGTTGCATTTCAGTGTAAACAGACCAAAAATGAGACTTTAGAAAACACTGCAGACCCCATTATAGTTTGAAAACTAAACTGGTTTCAGTGTAAACGGACCAAAAATGAGACTTTAGAAATTACTGCAGACCCCATTTTAGTTTAAAAACTAAACTGTTTTCAGTGTAAATGGACCAAAACTGAGACTTTAGAAAATGCTGCAGACCCCATTTTTGTTTGAAAACTAAACTGGTTTCAGTGTAAACGGATCAAAACTGAGACCGCACACCCCATTTATTTATTGTGAAAACGAAACTGGTTTCAGTGTAAATGGACCAAAACTGAGACGTTAGAAAATGCTGCAGACCCCATTTTAGTTTGAAAACTAAACTGGTTTCAGTGTAAACGGACCAAAAATGAGACTTTAGAAAATGCTGCAGACCCCATTTTAGTTTAAAAACTAAACTGGTTTCAGTGTAAATGGACCAAAACTGAGACGTTAGAAAATGCTGCAGACCCCATTTTAGTTTGAAAACTAAACTGGTTTCAGTGTAAACGGACCAAAAAACTGAGACTTTAAGAAACTGCTGCAGACCCCATTTTATTTCGAAAACTAAATTGGTTTCAGTGTAAACGGATCAAAACTGAGACTGCAGACCCCATTTATTTTGAAAACTAAACTGGTTTCAGTGTAAATGGGCCAAAACTGAGACTTAAAATAAAACCTTAAATAAAACATCCTTGATGACATACGCAGCCTGAATGGTCATGTGACATGCGTTTCCGGTTGTGTAGTGTAGACAGAGATAGTTTCTGAAATGCAGTGAAAACACTAGTGTAGACGAGGATCGTTTTTGTGTTAAAATGCTGTTTTAAAAAGAAAACGCACTAGTGTAAACAGGGCTTAAGGCACAGAGGAAACTTGGATTCAATGATGGATAAGGCTAATATTACACCAGTTTACACCAGTGTGTTTAAAAATGAAAACAATCCTCATCTAAACTGGTGTTTTTACTGCGTTTCAGAATGATGCCTATCCACACTACACAACCGAAATCACATGTCACATGACCATTCATAATGAGCATGATGTTATTGTTTACGTGGTCGTCAAGGATACGCAGAGCGAATGTGGGCAGTCATGCCATCATTTTCAAAAGCCTCTGTTTACACTGAAATGCAACCTGGGAGTTTTCAAGCTAAGTAGTGTAAACGACAGGCGTAACCATAGCAAAAGTTATGCGTTTTAACACGAAAACGCACTAGTAAATGTAGCCCAAGCAGCACACTTTTGAATTTTAGTCTATGGTCAATAACATTTTAACTGACCATGTGAAAGTTAAAAGATGACATATTCATGCAACGTGGCAACAGAATTCACTGAAAGAGACATTCCACCCACAAATCAAAAATCTATCTTCACTTGTTCAATTTCTTTCAATTGCTCTGGCTAATTTGAGGTTTTATTATCAGTGTAAGTGCTATTTGATTTTATTGCTTTTATACATTACTATGATTATGTATGCATACTGTATGGTAAGCTTTTAGTAAAATGGGAGTAAGATCTCATTGGATTAACCTTAATCTATATAATCATTTGGCCACCGAACAGGTTGGGTTCTCATACTTCTGTCCATACTATGCAATTCATACAGGTTTGAAATTACTTAAAGTGCCCCTATTATGCCATGTTTAAGGTAGTTAATATTGTTGTAATAGTCTCTTAAAACAGGTTTACATGTATGCAAGTTCAAAAAACACTTTAGTTTTCTCAAAAATTAGATTTCATTTTACCCCGTTTCTAAATGATTCGTAAACGACTCGTTTGAAGCAGTTCGAAGAATCAGTCTCTCTAAACCCCTCCTTTCAGTGAGCCCTCACCGCTGTGATTGGTCAGATGGTGCAGTCCTTTTGGATTGGTCTACCGCTTCAGCGCAAAACGAAACGCCCATTGGCATAACTGAATGACAGCTGTGGAGACCTGTTAATGCATAGAAAAGATAGCCTCGATTTTACCCTATCAATTCGAGCCGGAGTCTGACGATGAAACGGTTGAAGTGGCACATCGACAAGAAACTGTTTTGCAAGCACGACTGGAGCAGGACGTTTCTCAGTGGGTGTCATATTATAACTGTGGAAAGTGCTTGCAATTTGCTTTTGTAAGCGAACCGGGCACACCTCTACGTTGTGAACTTCAACACTGTAACGTACAACCCATAACACTGCGTTAAGCCATCGTTTATCATTATCATTACTTAAACTAATAAGGCAGACAGACAGTCAAGCTGCATCAATCACAATTTTTAGACTACATTGCACTCACAGCTGAACAACAGAACTACAGAAACGCAAGTTAGCCGGTTACCAAGACATGTGCGGGGTTGTTACACACCATAACGTACACAAAGACGTATTTTGAACGATCGCTAGAAAATACAATCATCAATTATTAATCATACTTACAGGTAGAAGTTCAGAGGAGCAAGCCGGTCCAAATAAACTGGGCACTGATCCATTTTTTAAAACCAAGCGTTTGGTGAATCTCGCGTTGTAACGTTACTCCCCAAGATTGGAAAAACAGTCATCAGTAAAATGACGCGAACACAACACAAGATTGGCATTGGACTGCTGAGGTGTTGAAAAAAATTAATGTTAACCACTCATTCTTGGTAGTTTCATCTTTCGGAAGGGCATATAAAACAAATTCACTCTCACAGCGCAGGGCGTCTTCTTGACATGATGTAACGTTAATCCACGTGAAAATGGTAGGCCTACTGTTTGTGGGCGGGCAAGTTGTTCGCGAAATTGAACGTGGGCGGACATTACGCAAATGTGTAGCTCGTGACGTGTGGCCGTTACAGAAAAAAGATTCGAATTGCTGACGACTCGTTTAGGCGAATGTGAGCCGACTCTTTTTTTTGTTAGACAAAAACTTCATTTATAGTGCACTGTCGGCGTCACAACTTTGCAGATAGTTTATGTTCACATACAGCTACATGACACACTACATGAAATATCATATTTGAAAAGGCATAATAGGGGCACTTTAAGGATGAGTAAATGATGACAAATGTCATTTTTGACTGAGCTATCCCTTTAATTATAAACTCTACATTTCGAATGCCCTACTTTCTGAAACGTACCAATTTTGTCTTTAGCTGTTTAGGTTTGTTATCTTATTTCTTTCCTGTTGCTGCCTAAACTTTGCTGACACATGGTCAGGCTCTTGCAAATTCAGTTCCTGACAGGATATCCGGTTTCAAAGCAGAATTTACAGGACCCACATCAGAGATACTGATAGCTAATGCTTAACATATCCATATCCAAGCACACAGAGCATGACTGACCCTATGGAAGCTTTAAAACACAAGTCATCAGCAGAACCTTAAACCACTATAGGCTGTGACAGGCCATCATAGTTCAGTGCACTATGAAAAAGTCAATGTGGCATTACAGCTGCAGTATCATTGTTCATTAAAATAGCCCCCCCCCCCCCCATCTTGTATAAACCCATTTTATTTGCAAAATGTTGTAAGATATCACTTGTTTAACACATACTTTGGTTAAAATTCATCAATGGTCGTGTAATACAACAACTTTTTACCTCGTCCAAAAAGCTCTGGTCAAATTGACCCGTTTCAGCGCAAGCTGCTCACCCCGCCCCTCTCTTCCATTTTGTGTATTCGGTGGCACGTTACCATCAAAAACAAAACTAATTCACTGCGTCCTCAGTGGCTCTGATGTCGGGAGAAAATGAAGACTCTTATGTTCACTTTTACATCAAAATACAAAACACCTGCATTGCTTATCAGACATTGTTGTCGCTATAGCTGCTCGAGCGTGGAGAAAATGGCGGACAGCGTAAAATTGGCTGAGGGCGGGAATATGCCAATACGGGACAGTCCGCCAGCATACTGCTCTGAAAATCTAAACGGCTTGATAATTGAGACGGTTTAGGTTTCTGGACGATGTGGTTGTGTCCACACACTGCTAATACACATTTATATGCAAACACCATGTAAAAGTAAATTTTGCATCCGATGTCCCCTTTAAATATGAATATAACAAATTATAAATTGAGAAAAACAATTTGTCAGCAAGGTAAATAATAATAATAGAATAAAATATAAGATTTTAGGTATATTCTCTGAAAACAAGTAACATATTTTGTATGTTATTTATATTATTTTATTTTTTTATTATATTTATTCTTATATCATTTATCTTATTTAAGGGTGTAATAAGGTGAAATATATAAGGCAGAATATATATTTTTCCAGTGTAGATGAAAAATCATAAAATACTAAAGTACACCAGTTTGTAATTGTACAACCTAGTGTAAAAAAACAAAAACAAAAACACTGTAAAATAGCGTTACCACTATGTGACACAACAGTAATCTAAGCACACTGGGTTTAACATTATAATGGATTTTATATCAAAACATCAATGCAAATAATGCATTAATGCTGATACGACTGTAATACTCTCTGTAGATATCCTTTATGAATACAGAAAGCATTACTGGACACGGGTTATTTAGTGCTCATCATTCATATAGAGTAAACATTTATATAAATAAACATCATATCACATTCATTTAAGTGCAATTTTTTGTGATTATTCTTATGCATTACCATGATTATGTATGATTACATCTTTTCTTAAGCCCGTTTGACACATACAGTCTTTACTGGTAAATTACCGTTAAGAGATCATGTGTGAACACCTTTAAAAAAAAAACAAAAAAAACGGTAAATTCATTCTGCCGATTTGCCGGTATGAGAAGTTGTAAAATTACCAGTAAATTACAGGTAATGTGCTCTGTGTGAATGCAGAATGAGATTACCGGTATGAGCATGTAGACTCATACCGCACTGACGAATGAAGTCTGCTTTGGTCTGAATTGGTCAATCATAACATTCCTAACCGACCAGTTTCTTTTCATGTTTCTCTTTTGCGTATGGGTTCTCCAGCAAATAGTGATATTTTTCATAGTTGTCCAGTAGGTATTTGGGAGCATACATATGCTCTTTGGGGTCTGAGGGTGGGTAGTCTGGTACAGAGCCATCAAACCAACCCCCTGTCCCTATTAAGTCTTTAATATAACTTAACTTCCGTTTCTCGCTGTAATCGCCCCAACGTGGGAAGTCTCCGTTTTGGGCTGATATGAGTTTGTAATAAATTCCCTCTGGTGTAAAACACCAGGAACAGTGCCACCCAGCATAGTGAACTGGGCTTCCGATAGCCCACGGTACCAAAATGCGCCCCGTGGAGTTCTCATACTCCCGAAATCCCGTCATGGAGTAATACGAACGGCGGCGAAGAAAAATCCCATCACCCTTGTAAACCTTAAAAAGCATAGCTGCCGTGCAAGCAGATAAAACATTTAGCGTTCCAAACTGCCTCCAGTAGAATCCGTACAGGGATTTGCGCATGTGGATCCCGACCGGTTCCGTCCAGCCATCGAAGAGTTTCAGGAAAAGGATTCCATCTCTGGCAGGAATTTCATCCGCATCGTCGATGACGAAAACATCATCCCCTTTGAGGCCTTCAAGCCTTGACATTCCGTTTTTGGTCAAATACGTGCGGAGGTAATCGTCCGCGATCCAGCCGTCCATACGTCCGCCATCAGGAAAATGATCCAGGAAGATATACAGGATTTTGTGCTTTATGTAGTCAAATGTTCCGTTTAGGATCATCTGGCGGAACAGAAGAGGTCTTGAGTCACCGTACGCGGTGAAGTTGGATTCACAGATTAAAAACACATCCACGACATCTCCAAGTTCGTGGAATCGAGCATGTAGTAGGTCAAACTCGTGGTTGATATTGATGGCATTGATGACCCGACGTGGAACTTTTCTGGGTGTTACTTTTGATTTGGAAGGGAGGTTGGAATGATACACGATGGTAGGGATGCCACAGTGAGGGCCGTGCCAACCCTGCCGGCAGGGACACCGAAACACCTTCTTGTCTGTATTGACTGCAATGTCTTTAGGGTTGATTTCTTTGTGATGCTGCAGCAACTTACGGTGAGATGCGGAGACGGGCAGATCCGTCCCCTCCTTGAAGCACACTGCTCCAGATTCGGTGTGGATGAAAAAGGGTGTGGGATCATCGTGGAGTACAAAGGCACGCTCATAAAGTTTCCTATCTGGAGGATCTGGCAGGATCACATTTAGGTCAACATTGCCCTGTTTGGAAGAAAAAAAGATTTTTTAAACATTTTTTTAACATATTTAAAAATGTCCAGGCTCTTCCAAGCTTTATAATGGCAGTGAATGGCTGCTGAGATTTTGAAGTCCAAAACAGTGCATCCATCCATCATAAAAAATGCTCCACATGGCTCCAGGGGCTTAATAAAGGCCTTCTGAAGTGAATCTATGCATTTGTGTAGGAAAAATATCCCATGAACTGTAATATCTATCTTCCGCTAACTTATCGTACACGCATTCACAGGAGTGGTGTTCCAGCGGATAAGATATGCTAGTTACGGAAAACCAGTCTCCTTTTGGCTTATATCAAAACAATCTGCCGGTTTTTTTTTTCTTTACAGATCCTCGTTTTGTACTTTTAATTTGTGATGTTTAATTTTGCTCTCTCATCTGCTGAAATTTTCATCAACATTTTTTCAACAACGAAAACGAGACTTCAACGAAAACAAAAACTCTTTTGAATGACAAAAAACTATGTTGAAAATCGTGTCAACAAATTAAAATGAGACAAAAAAGTTAGGGAGGGACGATTTGGGAAGAGATTCATTCAGAACGAATCTGCTGCATGGTTAGGAGGTTAGATTACATTTGAGCTGTATCATAGCCTATTGATCTATCCGGCGGGACATAAGCTAGCATACATTTGCTGGATGTCTCATAAAACGTTCAAAAATGTCAATATCTGGGAGTAAGAGAAGAGCATATGAATAAATTTGACAATGCAAAAAACTCAATTTGGTCTTTTTGGTTTTTTTGAGCACAGACACTGAAGCAGCGCCTCTCACGCAACGCATCAGTATTCTTTCATGTCTCATGAACAGAAAAAATGCAAAATTTTATAACAAAATTATGTTGAACTGTTCATTTTGACAAGTATTTGCATAAACAGTTGGGAGAATATCGGACATGTATCAGTACATTGCACCTGTGTATCCAGTTTTGAAGGGACAGCAGCCTAATTTAGGTGATATTGTCTGTGGCATTGATGTTAATCAAGCAACAAAACAAAGACAGAAAATCACTCACTGCTCTTGACTGAATCTCTTTAGTAGCCCTAATACAGATTCATCTAAATGTGTTTATATAAATTAAAATATCTGCTTGAAAAAAAAGAAGAATGTGCTACACAAGTAGTTATAAAGAATGCATAATTAGCCTGTATAACCATTGGTATTTCATCGAAAAGAAGACTATGTTCTTGTTTCTTTATGAGAAGTGGTTTTAATTTGAGTATAAACGCATGTTGCATGTCACAGCAGTTAAATCTGTGTCTATCATGATAAAACCTTAATATCAACCCTGTACAATGAGTTTGGCAATTTTAGAGAAATGCTTAAAATGCTTTACGCTGTAACTAAACCCATTCGATTTTAGCTGACTAAATCTATGACTAAAAGATGACTAACACTAAATGGCATTTTAGTCAAAAGACTGTGACTAAGACTAAATCAAAATTGCTGTCAAAATTAACACTGGTTAGTGGAAGCTAGAGATTAATCAAGTTTTAAATATGGATATGTTTTTAAATGCATCAGTACACTTCAGAAGGCCTTTATTAACTCCCCGGAAAACGTGTTGAGTACTTTTTATGATGGAAGGATGGACATTTTTGGGCTTCAAAATCTCAACAGCAATTCACTGACATTATAAAGCTTGGACAATTTTAATATAACTCCAATTGCATTCATCTGAAAGAAGAAAGTCATATACTTCAGAAGCATTATCTTCCGCTAACTTATCGTACACGCATTCACAGGAGTGGTGTTCCAGCGGATAAGATATGCTAGTTACGGAAAACCAGTCTCCTTTTGGCTTATATCAAAACAATCTGCCGTTTTTTTTTTCTTTACAGATCCTCGTTTTGTACTTTTAATTTGTGATGGAAGAGATTAATCAAGAGATTAATCAGGTCGTGTAACAGACTAAGAACTCAAATTAAAACCCTTAGACCCCTTTTGAAAAAAAAAAAAACACTGTCACGAAATTTGTAATGGTTCTACTGGTTATAATGGAAATTGTATTGGTTTTAATGAAAAATTTAATGGATCCTGTGCACTGTAAAACGTTTTCACCAGATTAAAAACCTAAGTTCAGCAGCTGCCTTAAAATGTTAAGTTAAATCAGCTTAAAACTACAAGTCATTTCAACTTATCACAATAAAAATGAGTTGATTTAACTTGTGAGTTGAAATTACTTAAGTTGATTTAACTTAAAATTTTAAGGCAGCTGCTAAACTTAAGTTTTTAAGTTGAAACTGGTGAAAACTTTTTACACTGGTAATTGGTCAGCTTCCAATGGTGGCTTGTAAAACCACTAAATCCTAATGGAATATGACCCAAAACACACTACAGAAAACCACCCTTTAATGGTTTTTAAAAAGTTGATGGTTTGTAATGTTTGTATGAGTATTTGTAGTGGAGACCATTATAACTTCTGTGATGGTTTCTATTGTTTTTGGCTCTACCTTCAGACGGCTGTGTTTGTAGAAGTCTTGCTGGGAGTGGAAGTCAGAAGCTGGACCATTCCAGAAGATATCGCTGAACATCTTCAGAGTCTTCAGATGGTTGGACGGAGAGGAGAGCTCCTGCAGCAGTGGAATATTGTGAAGGGCCTTGTAGTAATGAAGGAAGGAAACTACACAAATCCCCAGTAAGCACAATAGGAAAGCTTTATGTCTTCTAATTCTCATCCTGTAACACAGAGAAAAATCTGTTAATGTAAAACTTAAGCGTGCCACTCAAAATCGTCTGGCCGTCTGAGTGTCCTCTCAATCTAAAATAGCAGGTAATTAAATGGCGGAAAGCTAACGCAATGACACTTGGCAATCTCTTTTAGCAGCGGATCACGGGAGTTCTTCAGAAGCATTAACTAACACAATTTAGTCCTTAATCATATTCTTCTCTCTGGGTTTTTTTGGTCTCACTTCTTACCTGCTCATTCATCAAACATTAACACACAACAGCATATTAATTAATTAATCTTTACATTACTTACAGTAACTGTTGGAGTTGTCAGAGCCAAGAGATAACAGCTTCTCTGTCTATACTGACTGACTATAAAGATAAAAAGTCATTTTTAGATATCCATTTTTTTACTGGTCATTGAAACTTAATTACTGGAACAGAATCCCAGGAGCAATGCATGGTTTGGTGATTAGATTAAGCAGGACCAAGATCTCCCTTATGAAAATTAACCATGGATTTACTACAAATAAAACCAAAAAAATGATTACTATAGTTAAACCATGGTAATCACAAATTGCTACTCTAACCATAGTATTTGTAGTAAAACTGGTTATACAAGTAGTAATCAATACGCCAAAAAAATGGTTACCACACTTTTACTGTAATAAAACCATGGTAATTTTTGTAAAAGATGGTTGTCCTGACTGAACCTTTAAACGCTTAAACATATACAAGTTTTTAGAGGTACATTACACCTGTGAAAATTCTAACTATTATTGCACAGTGTAAATACAACAGTATCTTTGAAAAATATATACATTTTATAATATTATATAATTAAGTTCTTTTATATGTATGGAATTGATTTTATATGTAATAATATATGAAAAATCCGTTAAACCACACCAGTGTTTTTATTAGTGACTAAAACCATTAAAAACTGTTTTCATGACTAAAAAAAAATACATTAATTAAAATAAAATATAAAACAACAACAACAGTATTTTAGAAAAAAAAAAATATATTAATTTTATAATATTAAACAATACAAATTATGTATATGTATGGACTTTTTAAATTGTTTTAATATTCAATAATATATGAAAAATCCATTAAACTACACCAGGGTTTTTATCAGTTACTAAAACTATTAAAAGGGTTTTCATGACTGAAATACATTATACATTAAATAAATAAAAAAATAAATAAAAAAACAGCATTTTTGAAAACAATACAAATCATATATCATGTATATTTACAGACTTTTTAATCATTTTTATATTAAACAAAATATCAAAAACCCATTAATATTAGAGTCATAATGATTCGCTGAACTCACGATGCAATATGATTCACAATATAATTTTCCTCACGATTTTTACAATCCAAAAAGATGAAACAGTTAACAGACTCATTAAAAAAATAAAATAAATAAAAGTATAATATAAATATATCGTGTTGGCAAGACACTTATCGATATAGAAATTTCTGAAGCAATATAGCTGTAAAAATGTTAACGGTTATATGTACATATACAGTACAGACCAAAAGTTTGGACACACCTTCTCATTCAGGTGTGTCCAAACTTTTGGTCTGTACTGTAGATATGAATTCAACTGAAAAAAACTTGAACTGAAAAAATATCTTTCAGGTGGTCAAATGAGGAGCGTCTCGCTGCAGCCTGCGGTGGACATCCAACTCCGCCCACATCCAAGTGTAACGTCACAAGCCACGCCTACGTCCAAATACGTCACATTCTAATTTATTTTGAAACAGGGAGAAGCATTCTTAAGAAGATCGTTCGTATTGTTTGCCAACCACTAAAAAGTTGTGGTTTGCCCGCCGGTAAGTAAAAACAAGATTAGCCAGTCTTAAAACGTTGACAACTTTAGGAATGTGAGTCGTTTGTGTGCATGTTCATAAACAACAGTACATGTATGCATTACTCAGCTAGCAACAAAAAATATATCAGAAGAATCAGTGCACTTTGTGTGTGTGTGTGTGTGTGTGTGTGTGTGTGTGTGTGTGTGTGTGTGTGTGTGTGTGCGTGTGCGTGTGTCATATATATATATATATATTTTTATATATTAGGGCTGTCAATCGATTAAATTTTTTTAATCGCGATTAATCGCATGGTTGTCATGAGTTAACTCGCGATTAATCGCACATTTTTATCTGTTCTAAATGTACCTTAAATTAATACTTTTTAAAGTTTTTAATACTCTAATCAACATTGACATGGACAAATATGGATGCTTTAAGCAAATATGTGTTTATTGTCAGTGAAACCATACTTGACATAGAGCATGAAGACTAACTTGTTTCAAATGTCATAGATGTTTTTCAAATAACTTGTTCATGTCTATTAGACACATGAAAAAAGAACATAGAAACACTAGGTTCCCATTACTTCTCTTTCTTTGCACTGAGCAATTTACTTACACAAGCCTGTTTACATTATTTGCAGGACAGGGCAGCTCACTTCTTCTGAACATGCAAAATCTACATTTATTATTACATTTCTTTGCCTCTCTGTGCCCACATACTGTAATTTGATGCAGCCAAGTTCTCAACAAAACTGTTTTCATTGTTTTGATTTAATATTTCTGTTATCAGACAACCAAAGTAATATGAAATAATAACTGAAAAAAATCCTGAATTATGATCATGATTCAATCACTGAAAAGAATCATTTAAAGGCATCTGGAAATAAGTCACTATTCCCTGCATTATTATCGTTGTTTTTAACTTCCTGTTTGAATGCCTTCAGGATCCTTTGACTTTTTAGGAGTTTACCCATTTAAAGTTATGTGATCGCAAAAACCTGCTTCTTTTTTAATGTATTGTTTTGGTTATAATGTACTGATTGGAGAGCCTGGTCTCATGAAAATGCGCACTAGCACGACTTTCTGTTTCTATTTGGCGTGCTATTAATAAGCTGAAATTAACTTTGGCGTGCATATGATATGCATGTGTTTGACGCGCATATAATACGCCGTTTTCGTGCGCATACTCGTATGTGGCCTTACGCATCAACCCCACAGCACCAATCCTAACGTAGCCCGACTCCGCTTGCATTCATTAAATATGCCAGAAGTGCCGGTACGCACGAAAAAGTGCAAGTACGCAAAAGGATAAAATACAGAAGTGCCTGCGTACCGGCCCACTTCAAGCACTGGAATGAACATAACATCTGTTTTAACTGAAAGCGCTGCTCCTCTGCCGCTCGCTGAACAGAGCAGACGCAGATATAAAGAGAGGGAGGTGCGCGCGCATTGGGAGACCTCGCACTCGTTCAGTAAAACCGGAGAGACTATATTAGGTTTGTCCAATTATGTGTTTATGTATTGTTGCTAGACACTTTTCGCTAGGTTGGCAACATTGTGCATCCATTTCTTTAACTATGGGCTAGGTAGTGGGTCAAACAGAAAATGCGCGCTGCGTTAATCGCGCGTTAATAAAATTAGTGCCGTTAAAATGAATTTGCGTTAACGCGCTATTAACGCGTTAATTTTGACAGCCCTAATATATATATATACATACATATTTGTGTGTGTGTGTTTGTTTGTGTGTACATACGTACGTGTGGAGAGGTGACAGGGCCTGCCTTTCTCCAAATAGACAGTAAAAATTAACAGAATGCCATCACAGACAACCTGGGTGGAGATTTGGATGAAGAAAGAGATGTCTTTTTATTTATCTTTTAGTATCTGGAGGAGATGGACACATTCATGTCAATCTTGAGGAACAAGGCCTGAATGTCCATGCCATGTTTTGTGAATAATCTATCAGAGCAAGAAATCTTTCATTGTAGCCTATGTGTGTATGTATGTATGTATGTGTACTGCATATCAGGAACTGTTTATCTGATCATTCAACTGTTTGTTCAACTACACAGACTTTACGATAGTTGAAACATATATTTTGTTAAACAATACCAGTCAAATATATTTTTTAAGAAGTCTCTTCTGCTCACCAAGTTTGCATTTATTTCATCCAATGTACAGCAAAAACAGTACAATTATTTAAAGTATTTTTACTATTTAAAATAACTGTTTTCTATTTGAAACAGTTTTCTATATTTCTAATAAATGTAATTTATTCCTGTGATTTAAATTTTTTTTTTTTTTTTTGCATTACTCCAGTCGCATGGTCCTAATATTTGCTGCTCAAAAAATTTATAAAATAAATAAAGGTTTCTTTGATGAATAGAAAGTTCAGAAGAACAGCATTTATCTGAAATTAAGATCTTTTGTAACATAAATGTCAATTTAAAGCATTGCTAAATAAACATTCATTTCTGTAATTTCTTTCTATGGTATAGTTTATAATGTTACAAAAGCTCATTTTTATTTCAGATAAATGCAGATCTCTGGATCTTTCTATTCATCAAAGAATCCTGAAAAACATGCATTAAACTTCTTTAAATATTGATAATAATAACAATTAAAAAATTTTGAGCAGCAAATCATTATATTAGAATGACTTCTGAAGGATCACGTAACACTTAGGACTGGTGTAATGATGCTGAAAAATTGGCTTTGATCATAGGATCAAAATTACATTTTGACATATATTCAAATAGAAAGCCGTTATTTTAAATAGTGAACATATTTCACAAAAGTACCGCTTTTGTTGTATTTTGGATCAAATAAATGCAGGATGCAGGCTGTGTGAGCAGAAGAGAATTCTTAAAAATAAATAAATAAATAAATAAATAAATAAATAAAATAAAAAAATCTTACCGTTCAGAAACTTTTGACTGATAGTGTATATTGTTGTACAATTTTAATTAAATTTTTTTTTTGTAAAACAATAAATATAAAAATATACAATAAAGCAATGGATGTCTTTTTTATTCATCTTTAAGTATTGGAGAACCCGGACACATTTCATATCAAGTTGTGATGAACAAGGCCTGAAGGTCAATGTCATGTTACTTATATAATCTATCAAAGCAAGCAATCTCATGCAAATGAATGTGTACCCTACTGCATATGAAGAACTGTTGATTCTGTCATTCAAATGTTTACACTTTATGATAAGTGGAACATATCTGATAAAAAAATTTGACAATTATACAATACTAACTTTTATAATAATTTTACATACTTTTACAATACCAATCTGTAACTGTCCCCTTTAAAGTTGATATGTTTAAAATTTGCTTTGGGTAGATCAAAATCGATTGCAATAAATGTGAATTTATGTCTTCACATAAATGAACAAGGTAAGGTTTAAAGGTTACTGGGGTACAAGGGATTGGGAATCACGTATTTTTGGGCGTGGCTTTTGACGGCACGCTCGGATGTGGGCGGGGTCTATTGGGGATGGGTGTGACTTCTGACGTCACCCATGGATGTGGGCAGGGTTTTCTTACAGCCACTTTCTATTTTGTGAAGCTCAACAAACTTGTTTTGCACATCAGAACTACATTATTTGGTTTTACTCCTTGTGATGGATGATTAAGGGAATTTGGCCTTTGTCTTCCTCATATTTATAATCCTGTGGAAAGTCATGGCTGGACAGTTTTATACTCCTAGCCACCCCGGTGTGCTAAAAAAATAGTAATATTAATGGAAATATACTTCAGAGATATTTTACTTAGACAAATTTCTAGGGTGCCAATAATTGTGGCCAATGTGAACTAGAGAAAAAACATTTATTTCATAATCAGTTTCCATCATTTTCCTTCAATGAAAGGTTAGAATCTTCTGAATTTTCTGAATGAAAGATCTAAAGGATAAACTTTTCACAGCCACTTGTGTACAAGGCAAGTTAAAGAAAAGAAAAAATACCAGGCCAGTATAACAAGCCCTTATTGTTAAGGCTGGTCTATACCATACTTTGCATTTTATGGCATTGTTACACTTACACTAATTAATCTCAATCTTGTCTCCAACAACCTGGAGCAACAATCTGACATGAACAGTCACAATAAAGCAATGGGTCAATCCAAAGTGCGTTCAGTGCAACATTTGCAAGCTTTCTCATATCTATGACATGTAAATGGTGTCTATGAACACGTAATCTTTACTTACAGGGATAGTTTACCCAAAAATGAAAATTCTGGCATCATTTACTCACCCTCAATATGTTCCAAATCTGTATGAGTTTTTTTCTTCTGTTGAACACAAAGGAAGACCTTTTGAAGAATGTTGGTAAACAAACCACAGACTTTCATAGTATTGCAAAATATTTTCTTTTGTCAGAAGAATAAAGGCATTGATATGTGTTTGGACATGAGGGTGAGTAAATGACTAATAACCTCTTATTAGAATAATCTCTTCAATGCCTTTACACACGGTGTAATGGTGTGAAAATAATAGGCAAATGTTTCCTCCGCAGACAAAAGCCATTATACAAATGGACCTGGGTGGTGGCAAGAAGAATCAAGGAAGTGGTTTTACTGATGGAACAGGTTACATTCAAAAGAAAGAAAAATAAAACAGGAAATAAGTAAGGGATGGGAAAAAAACACAAAGATTGAAAAGAAATTTGAATGAGGGTTTTAATCAGTAACTAAAACCATAAAAATGGTCATTACTTAAAATAAACATTAACTGTAATAAAACATTAAAAAACAATAGGCACATTTGAAATAGTGGAAAATGCAAAAGCTTATAAAAATAGGAAAAACAACACGATTACTAAAACTTTAACTAAAATGTAAATGAAAACAGAAAAAATGTATTTAAAAGACTGACAAAAACAATAACAGTTTATCAGTGATGATAAAATAACTCTAGATCTAGAGCTAGATAATAAGATCATCTGACATAAGACTGAGTGAATAATTCACCTGACCCGTGAGCTCAGTTTCACTCTTATCACCTGTTTTCTCGCTTCCCAGCGTTAATATTGAACAGGACAAACAGAATCTATTGCAGAACTACAATTTCTATCCTCAAACATCATGTTTAAGCAGGGTTTTATATGGTACGAAGGTCATCGTTTGACCATATGATGAATCATCTTTGACGTCAATTATTAACAAAGAGACTGCCAGTTATGAATTTTTTGTGTTTTTGTATGTATATATTATTCACCCACACACACCTGTTATAACAATTGTATACTTAATACTACTACCATTTCACCTGATAGCAGGCATCCTGAGAGTATTAGTTTAATCCATGCCACTTCGAAAACAAAATGATACGGCTTTCCTGACTTTACCCTACCCTACCCTGTATTAAACCTACTCTGCTTGTTTTCAGTCTCTTGAAACCACGAAACAGTGTCTTTACAGTGTGGTTTTGTGTGTGTGTTGTATTCATGGTCCTGAGAGCATGTCAGACATGAACCATCCTGCTAAAACAACATGTTGAATCCAAAACATTATATAGTTACATTCACAGGTACGAGTGTAGTTTGTGCTTGTCTGAGTTTGTAATGATGTAATATATGCTGACTCCCTACTTTACTTTTGACTGAAGGCCTTTGGTTTTGGTCATCACTCATGAAATACAGGTGGGGAAACACAATGCTGGTGGTTAAGGTGTGACTTAGGACATACATCTGAGCTTAAAACACATCCCAAAGCTATTGTTACAAAGCTTTTTTTAGCAGATGAAGTAATGGGGTAGATTACTTGCTTGTTCCTGCTTGTTCCACCTTTGAGCAATATTTTACTAAGTTACTAGATGTTTAATCACTCACTGCATTAAACTCATATGCTGTTATTGTGTCTGTCGAAAACAAAAGGAGTTATTCAAAGAATTTTCCAAATCCATTGAAGCCCGTTTCTGCCACTGAATAAACAATAAAAAAGGTGACTGTGAGAAAGTCGAAATTGTGCGAAAACATTGAGAGATATAAACTTGCGATTGCAAGTTATAAAGTCAGAATTGCAAGATATAAAATTGTAATTCTGAGAAATGAAGTCAGAAGTGTGTGATACTGTACAAGCTCAAAATGTTGACTTTTTTCAGAACTGAGATATAAACTTCATTCTGAGAAATGAAGTCAGATTTACATGATACAAACTCACAATTGTGTGTTATAAAGTCAGAATTGTAAGATATAAACTCACAATTTTAAGAAATTAAGTCAGAATTGTGTGATACAAACTCACAATTGCAAGATATAAAAATCTGACAAGTTAAGTCAGAATTGTGATACAAGCTCAAAATTTTGGCTTTTTTTTCAGAACTGAGATATAAACTCATAATTCTGAGAAATTAAGTCAGAATTGTGAGATGTAAACTTGTAATTCTGAAAAGTTAAGTCAAAATTGTGATACATGCTCAAAGTTGTGACTTTTTTCAGAACTGAGATATAAACTCGTAATTCCGAGAAATTAAGTCAGAATTGTTATACAAATCCACAACTGTGAGTTTAAAAAAAAAAACAGAATTGCAAGATATCAACTTGCAATTCTGAGAAATTAAGTCAGAATTCTGTGATATAAAGTCAGAATTGCAGGATATAAACTTGTAATTCTGAAAAATTAAGTCAGAATTGTTATACAAATCCACAACTGTGAGTTAAAAAAAAACAGAATTGCAAGATATCAACTTAATTCTGAGAAAATATACTAAGACAACCCCCCCCCCTCACCCCACGCCGATCAAATCGTTTTTAAATAAATAAACTCCTTTTAAAATCAATATTTTGTGTCAAATTATTGATTTATTTTGTAGGTAGCCATGTAATAAGCGGGATAATGTAGAGTTTGTCTTACATGTGCTTCATGAGGCATCTGTCATGTTAGATATTATTATAAATTGGACTTTATAACTTACTTTTGTACTACACCTGCTTTTTTCTCAAAATTGTGAGATATAAACTCACAATACCCTTTTTGTTATTTTTTTATTCAGTGCCTAAAACGTGCTTTAAAACAAATCGTAAGTCACAAAAAAACTAACCATTAGATACGTAAGAACTAACAGTGTTTACTGTCAAAGACCAGTAAACCAAGACAATAAAACCTGCTGTGGCAGTTTGGCATACCATTTTTTAAACTGAATGGTAATGCAAATAAAATTTCCCTTTCGTGTTTCACAAAAAAAAAAAAAAAAAACATCATACAGGTTTTCCCAGATATGAAGTGGAATGACAAAATTTTCTTTTTCTGAGGGACATTTAAAAGGCCAAGACACCTCTTATCTTTAGTGCTTGTTTATAGAACAAAATAAACTATAATGTTGACCATCACCCAATATTCACACTTCCTGTTTCACAATGTGTAAGCGTGTGTGTATGTGTGTGTTTCCTCAGAGGGCACTAATGCCAGGGGCACAATGGCTCCTTTTTTCTGCCAGACTCCCCCTCTTCTAATTCTCAAATGTCAACTTTTTTCTCAGCCTGTACAAAAGCTCTCTTCTCTCAGTTTGGGAACACACACACATACACACACAGAGATGCAACCTCCTTTGCTATACTGTCGCACTCAATAGAGAAAGAGGATTACAGTTTCTCTTTCAGAAACACACATCTAATTCACTTCATTGGAAACACTGTTGGTGGTTTTTAGGGCCAGCATCACCACTTACATCCAAAAAAAAAAAAAAATGCTGTTTGGCCATGCAATACTTACAGCCATAATGCTATTTATAAAAACAGTTGTAATCAAAATTGTTCAACTATTCAATTTTCAGACTTTCAGCACTTTGCAATGAACAAATCAATCTCAAGTGGTTTCCACTGCAAATTGAACTTTTGATGACCTCTCCAGTCTTCAAATTAATCAACCCCTTCATGGTAAGCATCGTTGGTACTTAGTAGAGCACCCTTTTGCTGCCAACCAGATGCATGGCCAGACACAAGCTTCTGGCAGTGTTCCTGAGGAATCTCAGCCCATTCTTCACGAGCAATGGCCGCTAGATCTGTCATTTTCTTGGGTTTGTGTCCAGCAACCGCCTTCTCCAAATCCCACCAGGGACTTTCTATTGGGTTCAAGTCAGGTGACTGTGATGGCCACTGCAGAATCTTCCAGGACAACCAAGCCTTGTTGGAATCTGAAGCATGCTTGGAAACACTGTCCTGATGGAAAGTCCAGTGTTGTCCAAGCTTCTGCCCCCTCACAGATGGCATGACTTTTTCTCCTAGGATTTCCTGATTCTTCAATGAATCCATCTTGCCTTCCACAGGCTGCAGGTTTCCAGTGCCAGAGGATGCAAAGCAGCATCAGAGCATCACTAAGCCACCACCATGAGTGTTCTTTTCAGTGTATGCTTAATTCTTCTTCCTCCAGACCTACCGCTGATCCATCGGGGTGGCAGTTCCAGTTTTGTGTCATCGCTCCACAGAACAAAATCCCCAAAACTTCTGTGGCTTATTTATATGACTTTGAAGCTCATTGAAGCCAGTGTTTCTTGTGTTTTGGGATCAGTAGTGGTGTACGTCTTTGAGGTCTGGCATGGAAACCTTCTGCATTGAGCACACACCTTACCGTGCAAACTAAAACCTGTTGACACAAAGTCTTGCTACAGGTCTTTTGATGGTTTTTCCTCAACCTGCCATCTCAGAAGTCCGATTGCAGCCACTGATTTGAAACTTGCGAACCTTGCTTCCAACTAGATACATTCTCAGAGTGATATAACTCTAAGAACATTCAGTGCCTTCAGTATCTTTTTGTACAAACCCCTAGTCAGTTCAGGTATTTTATGTGTTCTAACTCTAGCACACCTGGTGGAACTATTCAAGCCTTTGATTAGTTGCATCAGTGCAAATATGATGGTACATGTCAAAGTAATGTCCACATGAAGAACCCTGCTCAGAACATTTTGGGACATGGCTACTGTAGCAGGCTGAGCCACACAGATTTCAAAATTTGAAGACTTGCCAAAAAACACAGAAGCTGACAATGGGGTAAAACAAGGGTAAACACAGGCGCTGCTTCGACAAATGGAGGAATGTTGGGTTTGGGTTTCAGTTCAGGCTGGGTTCCCAAAAGTTAAAATAAAAATGTAACCCTGGACTACAAAACTAGTCTTCGGTAGCATGGGTATATTTGTAGCAATAGCCAAAAACACATTGTATGGGTCAAAATGATCAATTTTGTATTCAGATATTAAGTAAAGATCATGTTCAATGAAGATATTTTGTGAATTTCCTACCATCAAAACTTTCTTGAGTTCAATTTTTGATTAGTAATATGCATTGCCATGAACTTTAGACTTTTTTTGCACCCTCAGATTCCAATTTTTTTTTAAGTAGTTGTATCTCGGCCAAATATTGTCCTATCCTAACAAACCATACATCAATGGAAAGCTTTTTTATTTCGTTTTAATAGGCTCAATATTATTAGATTGAGCCTTATTACTGGTTTTGTGGTCCAGGTTCACAAATAGCCTAGACACTAGATTGCTACATTATATTCCACATCAACAAAGTGGTAAAATCACTGTTTTTGAAGTAACTAAACAAATCTTCATTGTTTGCAGAGAGACATGAAGACATACAAATGTTGTTTGTTCTCTCTCTCCCTCTCTTGACTGATAATTAATTTAAATAAACACTATAATTCATTCAAATGTGGTCTTATCACAGTATTTCATCTCTGTGTTTGATTTGAATCGGGCAGAATGCTAGAGCTAATATGCCATAGCTGACTAAAATAACTGTCATGTTAACCCTTCTGGTCAAATATTGCGCTGCAAACATCATTAACAGATTTAAGTTCTCAATACTGGCCAATAACCATGTTATAAGCGAAGGTTTCACGTCTGGTGAAAACGTCAGCATTTTTGCCTATTTGAACTCATTCCAACAATGACTGTATGGTTTTGAGATCCATCTTTTCACACTGAGGACAACTGAGGGACTCATATGCAACTATTACAGAATATTCAAACACTCACTGATGCTCCAGAAGGAAAAACTATGCATTAAGAGATGGGGTGAAAACTTTTGAACAAAGTGAAGACGTTTACATTTTTCATATTTTTCCTAAATATATATTTTTTTCATTTAGTACTGCCCTTCAGAAGCTACAGAAGATATGTACATGTTTCCCAGAAGACAAAATTAGTTACATTCACCCTGATCTTCAAATTTAAAGTTTTCTCTTAATGAAATGTAATGTTTTTTTGTTTTTGTTTTTACTTCTGAAGCATCAGTGAGTGTTTGAACCTTCTGTAATAGTTGCATATGAGTCTATCAGTTGTCCTCAGTGTGAAAAGATGGATCTCAAAATCATACAGTCATTGTTAAACAGGGTTCAAATACACAAATATGCTGAAAAACATTTAATGCACAGCTAGCCGTGCATTATCCCTTCAATTTCACAAAGAAATGTGCAGCACTTTGTCTAAAAAAAAAATATGAATGGACAACTTTTCATTTATAATTTGTCTTAAATCTCCAAAAAATTATGAGAAAATCATATAATGAAATCATAAAGAATCGTATTGCATCACAAGATGAGTGAAACGTCACATCCCTATGCTACTAGTTTTTACTGTGGTATCGAAGTGAAGAGCTCTTTAAATACTAAGTGTTATTAAAAATAATAAAGAACAATTGAGTTGAGGCCATGAGTTGTTATGTGTTGCACTCCTACTTTTTTGACTTTTTTTGTTGAAGAAAAAAAATACAGTGACTGATGTTTTGGATCATGCTGATTTGTTCACTGTGAAGTTCAAAGAAGTTTCATATCTTTATGTATTTGGGCTAGTTGAATTAAATGTGGGCTACCAAAATCTGCCTGCCCCAAGGGCTACCAGGAGTTCTGAAATTTTGTGAACCCTGCTTCATGTTTGTAATTGTAAGTGACACTAATAGCACAGAAATAGCATATTTCACCTTATATTATTTTATGGCATTTCAACTTCAGGGAATTTTGCTGAGCTATTCCTTGACATTCAGAGTTTGTTAAACTAGTTTGCAATTGTCAGAATTGTCATCTGTTTTGTAGTGTTTTCCCAGTGTTTTTCCCCCCTGTGTTCCCATTTATTTGGTTCCATTGTCTCCCCCTTTAGTTTAGTTGGTATTTCCTTGCCCATATTTGTACTTCCCCTTGTTACCTTGTTAAGTTGCCACTCCCCTTGTCTGTGTATTTATAGTCCTTTGTTCCACATTAGTGATGGGAAGTTCGGATCATTTTACCGACTCGGATCTTCGAGTCTCGTTCAGCAAAATGAACAAATCTTTTTTCGAGTCATTTCGTTCATTTTACCAAAATATAATTAAAAAGCTACGTTTTACTTCCATAACACATGTAATGCTTATACACGTTTATATAACGTTGATCACACTACAAACAAGACAAAACTATAAGCTATTAGAAAAGATTTATGCATTGTTTACCTGTCTTCATGATTAGCTCCCTCACTTCTATCTGTCCGGGTTCAAGTCGTTCGTTCATTACGTGACAACCCCATATAAGCTTAACTAACGCAGTCTGAGCCGGAAAGAGAATTGATTAGTTAATCTCTCGAGTCTTCGGGTCCGAGTCGTTCGTTCATCACGTGACAGCCCCATACGCTTAACCTATGCTGCTGGAGCCGGAAACAGAATTGATTAGTTCACCTATCGAGTCTTCGGGTCCGAGTCGTTCGTTCATAGTTGCGCAATTGCGCATGCGCGACTGAACGAATCACTCCCCGAGACGACTCGTTCTTCTCGATTCACATAAAGATTTGTTCAAAATGAACGATTCGTTCAAGAACGACCCATCACTATTCCACACTCCACTTGTCCGTTCTTGAAGTTACATCGTTGCGTTTGCTCCTCCTAGGTGTTGGTTTGTTTTGCTTTGTTACGTCGTGTTATGTACTCCTGGGGTCCGTTCTTCGTACCTTGCTTACTACATCCAAGATCTAATGACACATCCAAGATCAAATCATCGCGCTAACTATGAGCTCGCTATTCCGGTTCTCCGAACGCACCTGTTGTTAATGATTAGTATAGCTGGATGAAGTAATCTGAGATCTGAGATAATACTGCCTATTGGTATAAATAATTTTAAAAAAAGTGTGTGTGTGTGTGTGTGGGCAGTACCACGTCCTTTTGTAACACCATTTTGTTTCCATTGCACAGGACAGTGAAGCAACCCTGTCAGATGACCGTGGTTTCGAGGAAGTACCTGTAAGTGCATGCATAATTTGGCCTGAATTTGTATCTACTTGTGTACTTCTATTTCTGACTGCAGTGTGAGTTGCAGGCAGAGATGCCTGATACAGAGGTGGACAGTCTTGTAATTAATTTTACTTGATTTATGACATGTATTGACCATTAAATGTTGTCTCTACAAATGAAACAGGGTGACATCCATTTGGTCTATAAGAGAAGTCTCCAGCAAAAAACTGAGTATACTGAGCTAAAGAAACAAAAGCTTCTAGGTAAATCCACCTTCGCTTTTATAGCCGTGGTCTCTCATCTTGATTCCACAAAGTAATTCACTATTACTACTCTAAAATATAAATTAAATGTGAAATAATCAAATGAAATAGAATGATTAATAGTACATTTCCCTTTTTTAGAAAATGACCTGTATGTATCTGTATGAAATCAATATGAGAATCAAATACTGCATTATCTTTAGTTACACTGATAATATTTATTTATGGAAAAACAGTGTTAAACAAACTACACAAACTATGTTTAAGTGACATATGCACTTTTCAAACGACATTTGAAAAAAAAAATTTTTTATAAATTAACCTGCATCACATATATGTGCGGTCATCTTTGACTTGTAATATAATAGTCCAAATTAATTGGGCAAATATCGCTGTTGCTTTCGTATAAACGAAGCGGACATAACGGAGTGGCCGCGATCTAATCCCGTTTACATAAAGTAAGCCTGCTCCAGAGCTTACGGATCTGTTCTGTTGCTATGACAGCAAGTCCCGCCCCTGGTTTTCTGTTTATTGTTTTGTTAATAAATACGTGTTTAGTTTGTACTCCCGGTTCCCCGTGTTTTCTCTTGGCTCCACACTCCCAGCACGGTTGTGACAGTAATTACCTACAGTAGGTGTGTCACTTACTTTTTAACTAAACTCTGAGACAAAATGCTAACCCTGGGACAAAATATATAGAACAATTGTGAGGGAAAAAAATATTACAGAATATGATTAAAGTTCAGGAATACTAATAAAATGGCTTGTCCAAACAAACTTTGATGCTGGCTTAACTGGATAAGATTTTGAAATAGGCTGTAAAAGCATTATATACTTTGAATACACTTTTATTCAAAGTATACATACAGTTGAGGTCAAAAGTTTATATACACCTGCAAAATCTGCAAAAATGTTAATCTTACAAAAATAAGAGGGATCATACAAATTGTAAAAAATTTTATTTTTTATTTAGTACTGACCTGCATAAGATATTTCACATAAGGAGGTTTACATATATAATTTTTTTTTTTTTACTTGTTCATGAGTCCCTTGTTTGTCCTGAATGGTTAAACTGCCCGCTGTTCTTCAGAAAAGTCCTTCAGGTCCCACAAATTCTTTGGTTTTTCATGAACCCTTTCCAACAATGACTGTATGATTTTAAGATCTTTTCACACTGAGGACAACTGAGGGACTCATATGCAACTATTACAGAAGGTTCAATCACTCACTGATGCTCCAGAAGGAAAAACTATGCATTAAGAGCCGAGGGTGAATACTTTTGAACAGCATAAGAATGTGTGCTTATTTTGCCTAAATATCGTAATTTTTTATTTAGTACTGCCCTTCAGAAGCTACAGAAAATACAAACATGCTTCCCAGAAAACAAAATTCAAAAAGTTTTCACCCCCTGCATCGTTTTTCCTTCTGAAGCATCGGTGAGCATTTGAACCTTTTGTAATAGTTGCATGAGTCCTTCAGTTGTCCTCAGTGTGAAAAGATGGAACTCAAAATCATAGTGATTGTTAAACAGCATTCAAATACACAAAAAGGCTAAAAACCAAATAATTTGTTGGATTTTTCTAAAAAAAAAAAAAACAGTGAACAGTTGAACTGTTCAGGACAAACAAGGGACTCATGAACAACTATCACTAAACCAAAAAAACAAACAAAAAAACAGCTGTGGATCATTCAGGTAACAACACATTATTAAGAATCAAGCGTACTTCAGTTTAAGTTACTTTATTCAGAGCATCTAGACCAGGGGTGGGGAACCTTGATCCTCGAGGGCCGGTGTCCCTGCAGAGTTTAGCTCCAACCCTGAAAAAAATTACCAACCTGTATCCTGAAGACCTTGATTAGCTTGTTCAGGTGTGCTTGATTAGGGTTGGAGCTAAACTCTGCAGGGACACCGGCCCTCGAGGATCAAGGTTCCCCACCCCTGATCTAGACAATGCAATATAATTACATAAACAAAAAAAAAACACAAACACACCCTTTTCTGTGTGTTGTTACATGAACGGCCAACGGTGCACATACAAAAAAAAGAGAAAGATGTTAAAGAACTGACAAACAGACACAAATAGGCTTATAACAGGTGGCCATATCTGATTTGGTATCAGTATGAATCCAACCTCTTCATCTACATGCAGACATATATACAGCAGAAACCAAATAGCTCATAAAAAAGGGCAATCATATGCAGTGCTATTTGCTTACGGGTGTTTCCTGTTCACAAGAGCTTTCGCACTTATTTTCTAAACAATAGAAACCACATTACACACATTTGACTCAGTGTTTTGCATTGGAGCTCAAAGGCTTACACTTTTATTCCGCTAATTCACAGAAACTTTTTAAACAATGTTGCCGGGCAACTTTTTAGCACTTTCCCATTGAGAATGGGCAACAAATTTCTATCCGAATACTTAAAAACGGTCGTGGGCCCTGTGTCTCACCTGGTTGCCTGTTGACGACAATATTGCCCAGCAACATTTCTCAAAAAGTTGCCCTGTGTATCATCAGCCTTAGACAACTGATGTTGGCCAACTGTATTATGATACCTTCATGAAATTACAGTTAAACAACTGATTTCACATGTACTATTTTGTCAATATTCTAGGTACTTTTCTGGGCCTTGAGTGTGTCAGTTGTGTTGCTGTCTGTGCAGGGTCAGAAAGCTTTTGGATTTCATCAAAAATATCTTTGTGTTCCAAAGATGAACGAAGGTCTTACAGGTTTGGAACGACGTGAGGGTCAGCTATCCCTTTAACATCTGTTCACATCTGCGTTACTTAAAATAATGAGTTTAAAAGGATCCATGTGTATATACAATGAGCAATTATTTACTGGATTCGCCAAGGTTTGTGCCTTCAAATATCTGACGTACTCCACAAAGTTTTCCGTGTTGCAAAGTTAACTAGATTTCAGCAATCACAACTTTCAACTTTTCAACTTTTGTAAAATAATTTGTTTTGAAAGGACAAAAATTCGGTATACTCATTTTATGGAAATGCAACCAATTTTCAAGACACCCTTCAAACTGTTGCTTGAGCATGAGAGCACAAAAGAGATATGAAAGAGAATGTGGACAGTTGAAGTGAAAATAGTAATAAATGCAAAATATTAACTGCAGCATTGTGTAACTTAACCATGCATTTGGAAGTTACCATCCAAATGTGTTGCAAGAATACAAATTTGCACTAGCTGTGGTCACATAACAGAGTTTCACTTTCACAAACCCCTTTTGTTTTTCCTCTACAACCTTGCAATGCACCATCCTCAAAGTGCAAACATAAGGTGCAAACTCTGTGTCTAATGTCACGACTGTGCTTGGATGCATTTATATACTCAAATTATGCATTTCAGGCCTTTCACACCACTCGCAGACCATCACCCTTAGGCAATCCAAGATGTAGATAGGGGTGGGGGGAATCGATTCTCTGATGCATCGCGATTCTCTCTTCAACGATTCTGAACATTTTTATTTTTTACCTGCATGTGGCACGTGTGCGCTAGAGACGTGGCGGGCTTTATTGCACAGAATTTGCACAGTGAGACACGTACGCATTGCTTGACAGTGTGTGCCATGTTTTATTTTAGAAATGCTTTCATTCATGCCATTTGGAATGCAGTACTATTAGATGCACAAAACTCGCACACTGACAGACTTTCACGTGCGCTTTGTGTTTGTTCGTTCCGAAGTTTGATTGCGGCTGCGGTTAAATGCACTTGCATTTACTTTTATACGAAACTGATGTACACACAAGCTGCGTTTCCATTACAGATTTGCGCAAAACTTTGGCGCTATTTTAGAAATGTTGATTAAAAATTATTGCGGAATGACTCTTTTTTTTTTTCCTCTAGCGATAAGTCACGGCAATGGATTTTTGTGGGATTTTGGCTATATTTCATCAAAAAACTTTACCATTGCTGTTTTGCGAAATATTCCATTTTTCAAATTGCCTGAAAAACCACCTCATGCGAGCATAAATTTTTTGCGATATATGGGAGTTTCCATTAGGTGTATTTTCAATTCGCAATTTCAATTTGCGCAATTAATGGAAACGCAGCTAATGTCGGTTCTGTTTTTATATATCGAATATCGATATATATTGAAATAGATACTGTGGTGTGAAAAAGTGTTGGCCCCCTTCCTGATTTTTTTTTTTTTTTTGCATGTTTGTCACACTTTAATGTTTCAGATCATGAGACGAGCCTTTATGTTCTTTTTGCTCAGCAGCGGTTTTCGTCTTGGAGCTCTGCCATGCAGGCCATTTTTGCCCAGTCAGGAACAAATTTAAGGCACTTTTTCACACAGGGCCATGTGGGTTTGGATTTTTTTTCATTTCATAAAAAAACCCTTTCATTTAAAAACTGCATGTTGTGTTTGCTTGTGTTATTTTTGATTAATATTTAAATTTGTGATCTGAAACATTAAAGTGTGACAAACATGCAAAAAAATAAAAAATCATTAAGAGGGCCAACACTTTTTCACACCACTGTATGTGCATTAGTTTGAATGCAGCCTGTTAAAGCTGACACTGTCTATGATCTTATCAGTAATAATCAGCAGTAATGCAGAGGAAAAAAGAAAAATCAATAACTATTGTCTGTAAACTTTCGGATACTTAAAGAACACTTATTTAGAAGTAATTGTTTTAAAAAGTAGCCTGCTCATATATTTAAAAAAAGTAAAGTATATTTATTTGTTTATTTATTTATTTTAAATAAATCTGATATAAAATGTATATGAAAATGTAGCCATGTGCCGTAATATTGAAAAGCATTGTGATATTTAGTTGATAATGAAAATCGTTGAAACGTGAAACCAGTGATGATTCCCACCCCTAGAATCAGAGTCTAAACAGCTGATAAAAACATCACGATAATCTTCAAGCAATAGACATGACTCTAGTCCATCAATTAACATCTGTTTTCACTAGAGAAAGCAATATTATAAGAAGCAATGGTCTGAAGTTAATGGTCTGCAGCACGGCAGAAACATTCCCTTCATATTATTGATACTAAAATTAATACAGCAAAACTCTTGCTTCATTGAAACTCAATTAATATTTGATTGTTTGAAATGCAAGTGCAAATATTATGTTACCAAAGCTACACTGGTTCTAGCGTGCCACGCACATTTGAGCTTTCGTGATTTTTGACATGATTTATAGCAATACTTGCATACAGGTGCAGTAAGGTCAGCTCGTTCACCTTTATAATCTGTTTTGTATGCAAAATAATGCTATATTTCACTTTTACTGTTGTCATTATTTACTAGTTTCGAGCGTGTTGATGGAGTTTGATCTGTATGATGATCCATTGCATTGTTCTGTTGTAACGTTTACCCGTTTCGCAGCAGTTTGGGAGGCACGGAAGCAGCGTATATAGTTATAATATCGAAGTTATAGTATCGAACCATTTGAAATAAAATATATTCCGGTATTTTTCCAGTACCGGTATACCGCACTGATGTCAGATGGACTATTTTGTCTTTCTGTACCTTGAACATGGAAGGTCCCTTGCGATCTATGAGGGGTCAGAAAGCTCTTGGATTTCATCAAAAAATATCTTCATTTGTGTTCCGAAGTGTGTAATTAATTACAGAATTTCCATTTTTGGATAAACCACCCTTTAATTGCCTTTAATAGCCTGGAGTGGTGTTGATTACTTGTGGATTAGTGCAATGTTTTAATCAGCTGTTTGCGCTCACATTCTGACGGCACCCATTTACTGCAGAGGATCCATTGGTGAGAAAGCAACGTAGTGCTAAATTTCTCCAAATTCGTTTTGATGAAGAACTCTTGCCAAAACATGAGACAGACAACAGGGAATAACAAGAGTAAACGTTGCCACTTGTGCTTTTACAAAATGGAATAATTACAAAAAAAAAAAACATAATATAAAGTTTGAGCTTTTTCTCGACAGATAAGCAAAACTCAGATTTCTGTCACGCATGTTCACTGTCAAAGACACATAAGAGCTGCGTTTTTGATGTCTGAGTAGGGGGAAGGTGTGATGTGCAATAAGGCGTGATGAGTCTAAGGGTCATTTGCAAACATTGTGCTTCATTTCTGAAATTCTGCAAAGCCACACTAATAGCACAGAAACTCCAACTTTAACCATTCTTCTGCATTTTCAGCTGCAGGGAGTTTCGCTGCGAGTTATTGTCAATGTTCAATTACTGTTAAGTATTAAGTCTTTAGTTACTGTTAAGTTAAGTCTTTTTTTTTAAAGCTGAACTCTGAAACAATTATGTAACTTCATTTAATCATGGGACACTATAAAACAACTGTGAAGATAAACTAGATCATCTTACAGAATACAGATAAAGTTCAAACATTGGTTTGTCTCTGTTGATTCTGGCTTTTCTGAACGTTGGTTTTACAAAGGTTGTAAAGGCATTAAATACTACTACACTTCACACATACAGTTGACTGAACAATAGATGGACAATATATGACACCTCTGCCAAAATGGTTGCATTTGGTTTGTTTGTTTTTTAGATTATCAGCATTGGGTGTCAACACTTACGAAATCTACCACAGCTTTCCTGTTTATAACAGGAAATCAATACTGCAGAATATTACAGCAAATGTAAGAAATATATCAACTCTTTCCGTGCACCTGGATACGCTATCATTAACCTGTTTCATTTTCATATCTGCCATCAACATCCTGGTAGGTCTATACATTGCTATTAACATTCACCTCTATCTGTAGCCCACTAAACTTGGGTAAAAAGTGACCTTGGTGACACATGAGAGTAGACAACTCACAAAGTCCACTGATACTACTGGTTACACGCGTTATTTATCTTTATTGTGATGATATGTTCTCTCTAACTTTAATCCGCTGATTAGATGCAGAAGCTCATAAAATCTCTGTAACCAAAAATCACGAGCTAAACAACATCAGAAGAAAACGCAGCGAATCTCTCTCCTTGAGCTGGAGGTGAAGTATCTTACCTGACAGCCAGGTGTGACCTTCCCATGCTGCTCCTGCATGTGTCCGTCAGTTCATTAGTTCTTAAAGCATGTAGCGTTTCTGTGTGACCGCGCTCTTGACTGTTGAACTAGACTCGCGCAGGAAACTAACTGAACACAAGCGCTCGCTCCCGCGCGCTCTAGTGAGCTTAAAAGAGGACTCTGAACAGAGGCAGCGTGACTTCCTTAATTGGGTAAAGGATTACATTTGAACCCGCACCCACTTTCTGCCCACCTTAAATTATCTTTGATAATTTATGCTCTCTCTGTCTCAATTGTTTGCTTTACTGGCGTGTCAAAAACTTAGCCTGTGACGTCGATGTGCCTTAGGCACAGATGTTTAAAAACACCCAAACACGTTCTCACACTATGACACAGAATTTTCAATGACACGCTTATACCGTGGAATGGAGTGCAAATAATGATCTGCAGTTTATAAAATAAAGATTAAAATAAGTTCCTTTGCATTAAGTATACACTAATTAGTCATAATTACTAAAAACAAGAATCTCTTCGATCCCCTGTGATATACATATTAAAATTATTGTACCCTCAAGTCATTATTAAAAGGACCTTGACATTTTTACGAGTGTTGCTCCTTCATTGCCCTGCTGAAAAAACAATAGACGCTTCATTAATCCGCCATATTGGCGGCAAGAATGTAAACAATGCCACTGAACCGAACGAAACTCGCCTATTTCGCTGATTGTTGCTGCTGAAAATGGTCAATTGTTGTCTTGTTTTGGGCTGTGCTAATCGGTCAGACCAGGAAAAAACATTCTGAGTAGGCTACTAAAGACTGCCAAAAGTTGTAACAAAACAAGGAGAAGAGTGCAAAAAACTGTTTTGAGGAACTAAAGGCGCATGTGGTTGGCCAAACTGAAGTAAGATTTTGACAAGAATCTTGACAACATTCGTATTTGTTCTTATCACTTCCACTCAGGTAGGTGAAATATTAAGCAAAATTCTTAATTAATACTGCTCGTATGTATCTCTATGTTTGTAAGTATCTCTAATATTGTGCCCTTTCCAGCTTACTAAGGCCTTCTCTATAAGATTTAGCAGCTTCCTCACGTTTTTTTTTTTTTTGTGTGTGTGTGTGGTTTAGACAGCATAAATTAGCAGAACAAGGTATTCAGTAGTACATTAACGCAATCCATGCACTTGTTTACATCCGAGTATCACCAATATGGTCGCGCATCTAGGAAACCTAAATCGTGACATAAGTGCAAGCCAAATAAATTCTAATGGTTTCCACTGCAAATATCTTTACAAACAGTACAAACCATCAACTTTAAACTATTAAAACTATTAGAAATGGTTCCGGTAGTGTGTTTTGGGACATATTCCATTAGGTTGTTTTAACAAGCCACCAATAGAAGGCAGCTAATTACCAGTAGAGACCAGTAGGCACCAGTTTCCATTAAAACCAGTACAATTTCTATTATAACCAGTAAAACCATTACAAATTTTGTGATGGTTTCTGTTGTTGTTGTTTTTCTGCAGGGTACCTCTAAAAATTTGTCACAAATCTTTTTTGTATTTATGTAAATATCTTTCAAAATCGACATTTAAACAATATGTATTTTCTATTTAAATGAAAAAAAATATATTATTAAATAACATCACACAAGCTTATGTGTGCATGATTGCAAATATGGTTATATGTGCTATGTCCTATGTAAAATAATATTAGTGACACAATATTCTCAATATGGTCTGTTTTCCACTTTTATGTTGATTTTCATTTGATCTGAATGTAGCTTTCCACACTTTTAAATATACCTGCAGCTCACCAGGGCCCTCCTCTGGCCTGATGCCCTGCATGGGCAAATGCTCATATGCATGAGTCTTCATGTGTGCATGC